>NW_027263110.1:0-161250 GCF_902827115.2 Pseudochaenichthys georgianus
CTGAGCTCCTCCAACAATGCAACATATATAATAAAATACAAATTAAAAAGTAGTGCAAAAAGTCTACAGATGTAGCACTCCACACAGATAGGACTCCACCCAACAGATTCCAACCAAAAACCCAGTGGATCCCAGTGGCTGGGGGCGTTGCCAAATGTCCCCATTTGTTCAATTACAGGATTTAACCATGAGATGGCGCTTCATTCAGAAATACACAAAGACAACTGGGTGTTGTAGAACTTAGTCTGTTTGCAATGTTGCAGCTCTGCAGTTGTGTTTGTATACTGTAGCATTTAATCACTTATTTGTTATAGCTACTATAACGAAAAAACATCAATATTTTAGATCAAATAAAGTATATCTAATCTTATTATCTTAATTGTAATTCAATAATATATAGTCTTTATATATTAAATAATCATAATAATAATGTAAATGTTTACACTTGTTTCTTTTTGATGCTCATACATGTACCTTTACAATAGTTTGCTTTAATTTGCAGTATATATTTTGTAATATTGTTGTGGTGTACACAGTACAGTAGATCGAAGTACATCAACACATACATTATCACGTATTATACAGTAATGTGTATTATTAAGTAATATCATAAATTAACCCCATTATAGCAGATGCCACATTGAATGGATGAACACATTTATGCATCAATAATTACAACGGAGTATTTCTAAATATAAGTTGTACAAATGATATGTATTTAATACTAATAACATAATTATTCATTTTACTTTCAGATGATAATACTTTTCACTTGGGCTATTGACAATTTTGAATGCAGGACATTTACTTCTAACATGTATTTTTACCTAGGTAAATAATCTGAATACTTCTTCCACCTCTGATTTTAACCTGTCACTGTTTTTAAAACTTTAATCAAATGTTTGATATTTCCAGAGACCCTTTCAGACCGGCAATGCTGCCCTGCATGTAAGAAATGTCCCATCCCCCTTGGGAGACTTCCTCCACACGTTCCGATGGGCAATTCGTTTTAAACAAAGAGTCCGCAACGTAGGCTACTACAGTATCTTTTGTTAACATAGGGGGGATGGTGGGCTTTGACACACCGTTTCAGGGATAGTGGATAGGAGAATTCAAAAGGATTTAGGAAAAGAGACTGCAGTGCTTTGAGAATCCGACTGCACTTTCACTATTGACGTATTTATGATGCGCCAGCGGACGTCATGAATGTGCGTCTGCTGCTGTGGGGAAACTACAGTTCTCTATACAGCGGACTACATGATGTAGGCTATAATAAACATTATGAAACATATCTCAATAAATGTGTGCAGAATATGATTATATCCGTGGGAATCAAAAATGATATGCTACAGTATAGTAATGCAAGAAACACTCCAGTCTTTTATTTAAACTTGTTTAAAACATATCTAAATAAATATGTGTGTCCATGAATGTAAGTATGCTGTCAGATAAAGCCACGGCATCCCAATTCCCGTATAGAGTGGCAAAGTCACGCCCATCTGCTTCCGGTCCATGGGACCTTATTTCGGAAAAATAATGTATTGAAGTCAATGGAGAGAGAAAACATATCTTTCGATCCCGTTTGAATTGTGCCACGAATTACACATATGATGTTTGTCAATCTTAACAAATCATTTTTAAAGTTTAATACTTTTTGCCTCATTCTGAAAGAAAGAAGTGAAATGTTCCAACGTGACGGCCGTCTTGGTGTGTGGTGCGAGACGGGAGATGTAGTTCATTGAGCGTTTCACAGTTTTACGACACATTTTAATTGCAAAATGATCTTTTAAATTGACAAACATCATATGTGTAATTCGTGGCACAATTCAAACGGGATCGAAAGATAATCTTTCTCTCTCCATTTACTTCAATACATCATGTCTGCGGGAGAGAGGAAGAGACAGGTCACTCGTAAATATGCAGACCTACAGTTAACTTAACTGCTGGAGAAGAAAGATCAGCGGGGGAGCTGTGGCTGACGGGCCATCAGGCGTGTAAAAACACACAGCTGATCCCCTGACACACACAACAATGAATCAATGTGTGATTGTTATAGCGGGCTACTAAACACTACTAATACAGTAAACTATTAACAATCGTATAATATTAGAGCCCGTTTGCCCGTGGGGAGATGACGAGGCTTCACTAAAAATAAACCTCTTTTTAGTGAATTACTGAGTTTAGGCACGTTAATAACGTTTTAATGAAGTTGACGACAGTATATTCATATTTGTCAGTGATTTCGTGTCAATTCGGCGACATAAACATAAATGATCGTGAAGATGATGATTAAATTAGGATTAAAAATCGGTAGTGAGAGCCGTGCTGCATTTCCTCCGGTCGGATGTGATATCAAAACAAACCGATTATTTTTGTAGTTGTAAACTCAAGTGGATGAAACCACATTTATTAGTGCTTTCATGTCAACTCGCGAACATATGATACATTACATGATCGTGAGGACGACAACTCGTTTGTTTGAGCCGGACTGCATTTCCTGATGAGAAAACAAACCGATGCTTTTTGTACGCCAACGTGGATTAAACATGATTTTGTAAAATAAAAGAATGGTGATGTTTTGTAAATGATTACATGTCTCTTATTTAGCACAGAATATGATCCTACCCGCGACATCAGATACCTGTAGACCCATCAGCTGTTGAGTGTGGCAGCTTTTTAATCACGGCGCCCCCTGGTGGATCCATGATCCATTGCAGCTGCTTTCATTATAACTACATTTATTTATCAAGGGGGCGTATCAAGTCCTGCGGGGGGTTTTCCTTTCAGCGAGGGCCCACCCCGTGCAGATCACGGACCCGCACGGGTAGGCGTCCGAAATGAGGGTTACCCTACATCTGTATACCCATGAATAAAACAACCATCCTTCAGGAGCAGCTGGTTAGAAACCTGGAAACAAGTTAATTTAGTTCTTCCGTCTGATTCACCAGCTCTTACTGTGATGTGCTTTCAGTGAATTATCTGCACTTTCCTTGTTGTTCGGAAAGTGCTTGTTGTTGAATACACAGACTCGACACAGATGCTGTGAGAAACCAATGAGAGTTTGGAACATTGAACAATGTGAATCTATTCTAGTCGACTCAGCGATGGAACTATGATCAGTGGAAATGTCCGTGGGAGCTTTAACAAAATAGTGCCGGTGAAAGAAACAGAATCTAAGGTTAAATATTGTCCAGTGAAATGCGATGAAATACTGTTTGATCCAGTGATAACTATTAAGATAATACATGAAATACATTCTGACATTCTTTGTGGAGCAACTGGTGTCGTGAGGTTTATGTCTGGAGGCTCCAGTTGATATGAAAGCTAGCAGCCGGTTAGCATCGAGATATTAACGAGTATGTTGCTTCTTAACATTATACTTTTAAAGCAGTCTTGAAGCAAAGAGATCCATGTGATCCCTGAAAACCTTAAGATAGCCGTCAAAGGGAAGGTGAAGAAATCTACCTTTCAGCTTTTGTCACTGTCACTGATAATAATGTTGTCTTCATCCATCTTGCTTTAGTGTGGGAATATAAAACCCCGCAGCAGACGAGACGTTTCTGTTTCTGAGAATGTCGGAACATAATGTAGGGCCGAGCGTGAGAGGAATGTGAGCAGCTGTTTCCCGTCTGCTAAATATAGATCTGCTCTGAACAAAAACAAGGCTCTATCTGCGTTTACTGTGAAAACATCATATTTGCTTTATTTGCAGACTAAATGGAAAGAACTGCTCACATTTAAACCGGTTGGAAGAAACATCATCTGCTAAATAAACAGGGAGAGCTCGCACAGGAAGTGGGTCGTTAACATTCAGTACATACATAACAATAATCTGAAGCTTCAGCACTGATTAAAGATCACATCGTTGAAAAAGGACATTTGACTTTAATATCTGTGAACAGCAGCTCATGTTTGATTTGGAGATGTTTCTTTTAGCCTCCAGCGAACGGCTATAAATGAGAAGTTTCCGTAAGACTCAGGAACATTATTATATATTTATATATATATATATTAGGGCTGTCAAACGATTAACATTTGTAATCAGATTAATCACCATTCGAACTATGTCCAAAATCTGCCATTTCCTGATGTATATTGTTGGGAATGGAAAGATAAATGAAAGCAGGCGGATATATCCATTTAACACAGTATCTATGTTTATTATAACATGTTTCTGCATGTCAAAATGAAAGACAACCCACTCACCTATCAATCATCAAACCGTGGGGTCTGAATTCATTACGTGTTGATTTCTATCAACGGGGAGTACTTCAGGAAAGTCGACAGAGGGGGGGGGGGGGGCTAGTGGAGTACTTCGTGACCACAGAGTGTGAACGTTGTGATCAGCTGTTTCAGCGCAGTTCTCCAGTGAGGGGGGGAGTCTCCCTCCGCAGCCGGGTGGCGTAGTTTTGGCTCAGTTCCGTTGTACAGACCGACGTTAACAGCAGCCTGTCTGTGCACACGGAGACCGACTCTGTCGTCCGGGGATCGAACCGCCTTCTGGAAAAGCTTCACAAGTACGTCGGTACGCAAATGCGCTTTGTGACACAAGTGACGGTACGCATTTCAGATTACGCACATCACCTGCGTACCAGTTATGTGCACCCCTGCACTACAGCAAGAGTATTCTCCGTCGGGACTTCCTGCAACAACACCACGCCGTTATCAAAGATGTTCTATTGAGAAGACGATCACTACGTGACAAAAGTTTTCAAAACCGTGGCTACTGAAATCAGTCTGACTAACTGCTGTCTGTGTTTTACTCCTCGAGTTGGCAGACTTTATTTTGCTTACTCTAACATCGTGTCTCATGGTGGGGCTCAGCCATTTCTTGGTATGGGTGCAGCTACCCCAGCCATACCCCAGCGCTGCCACTGGTGGCACGTATGGGGCGGGCCATTCTGCACATGCGTTAAATGCGTTAAATATTTTAACGCAATTAATTCAAAAAATTAATTACCGCCGTTAACGCGATAATTTTGACAGCACTAATATATATATATATATATATATATATATTGTTGCTTTTATTGCTTTTAAAGTGTCTTTTGTTTTTGTTCTTGACGAAAGAAAGTCAAATTCTGAGAAAAAGGTCAAATCCAGAAATTCTGAAAAAAGTACTTTTGTGGTTTTAAATAAATAAAACTGTATAACAGAACAAGTTGTTATCTGTGAACAGCAGCTCATGTTTGATGTGGAGATGTTTCCGTTCAGGATCCAGGGATCGGTTATAAATGAGAAGTTTCCGTAAGACTCAGGAACATTATTATATATTTCTAACAGCAGGAGTTGCTTCTGTTCAGGATCTCTGGCGGCGAGCTGTTTGAGCGGATCATCGATGAAGACTTTGAGCTGACGGAGAGAGAGGTGATTAAATACATGCTGCAGATCATCGACGGGGTGAACTTCATCCACAAGCAGGGCATCGTGCACCTGGACCTGAAGCCAGAGAACATCATGTGTGTGGGGAAGACCGGCAGCAAAATCAAGCTCATCGACTTCGGCCTCGCCAGGCGACTAGGTCAGTTTAATATCTAACAAATTATCTCATTCTGAGAAAAAAGTCAAGCTCTGAGGAAAAGTCGACTTTATGATGTTTGAAGTCAAATGCTAACGTTGGGCTATAAAGGAACTACAGCTTAAAGCTACCAGGTTTTTTAACCGTAACATGTTGGTTCTGTTCTCTGACAGAAAGCGCCGGGACTCTGAAGGTTCTGTTCGGGACTCCAGAGTTTGTGGCTCCTGAAGTGATCAACTATGAAGCCATCAGTTATCCCACCGACATGTGGAGTATAGGAGTCATCTGTTATATACTGTGAGTCAAGCTAACGAGCTACTGTGAGTCTGTTTAACCCAACAAAGCTTTCCTGTTGTTTTAATTTCACTCAGTTTTCTTTATTTCAAAGTCAGAAGGTAAAGTGTATTTGTGTTGATTTTGTTCCCTTCAACACTGTTATCTTTAGCTTAGCGTCACTTAGCTCAGTTTCATTTTATATCACGTTGGGTTATTTTCCCTCATTTAAATAACTAACATAACTTATCATTTGTCAAATGTGATGGTTCAACTGGTTATAACTTTAGCAATTCTACACTTTAGGTTAACTTTTATTTTAATTAATATCCCTCAGCTCTTCTGAAGTGAAATCATGTGTCTGTAGTTCTGAGGTGACGTTTTGGTTGTAATGAACGTCTCTGTGTTCGGGTCTCAGGCTAAGCGGTCTGTCTCCCTTTATGGGCGACAATGACAACGAGACTCTGTCCAACGTGACCTCGGCCTCCTGGGACTTTGAGGACGATGCCTTCGACGAAATCTCAGAAGACGCCAAAGACTTTATCACCAACCTGCTGAAGAAAGACATGAAGTAAGAAAACTCACAACGTGTTCGGACAGCAAGTAGAGCAAGGGCAGACATGACCTTTAAAACTGACTGTGTGTGTGTGTGTGTGTGTGTGTGTGTGTGTGTGTGTGTGTGTGTGTGTGTGTGTGTGTGTGTGTGTGTGTGTGTGTGTGTGTGTGTGTGTGTGTGTGTCAGGAAGCGCCTCACCTGTGCTCATTGCTACGATCACAAATGGCTGAAACAGGACACCAACACTATGACGGCCAAGAAACTCTCCAAAGAGAGGATGAAGAAGTACATCCTCAGGAGGAAATGGCAGGTAAACAACAACAACAACATGAGAACAATACAGAAAATATACAGCATGACGCAGCATATTTACGATAGGATGTAACGGTCTCTTCTTCTGTGGCAGAAAACGGGCCACGCCGTCCGGGCCATCGGGCGCCTCTCCTCCATGGCCATGATGGCCGGAGTCAGTGCCAAGAAGGGGTCGACCACCGAAGGTAGAGAGTTATTCTGACGTCTGTTGAGAGTGTGTTTTCTGCAGAGTGGGAAGTAGTGGAGTACAAATACTTCCTTCCTGTACTTAAGTACATGTTTCTGGTATCAGTACTTTACTCCACTACTTATTTTTCTGACGACTTTTCACTTTGACTTCTTACATGTTGAACTCAAATACCTGTACTTTCTACTTCTCTCATGTTGAACTCAAATACCTGTACTTTCTACTTCTCTCATGTTGAACCCAAATACCTGTACTTTCTACTTCTTACATGTTGAACTCAAATACCTGTACTTTCTACTTCTCTCATGTTGAACTCAAATACCTGTACTTTCTACTTCTCTCATGTTGAACTCAAATACCTGTACTTTCTACTTCTTACATGTTGAACTCAAATACCTGTACTTTCTACTTCTCACATGTTGAACACAAATACCTGTACTTTGTACTTCTCACATGTTGAACACAAATACCTGTACTTTCTACTTCTCTCATGTTGAACTCAAATACCTGTACTTTCTACTTCTCTCATGTTGAACCCAAATACCTGTACTTTCTACTTCTTACATGTTGAACACAAATACCTGTACTTTCTACTTCTTACATGTTGAACTCAAATACCTGTACTTTCTACTTCTTACATGTTGAACACAAATACCTGCACTTTCTACTTATTACATGTTGAACCCAAATACCTGTACTTTCTACTTCTCTCATGTTGAACTCAAATACCTGTACTTTCTACTTCTCTCATGTTGAGCCCAAATACCTGTACTTTCTACTTCTCTCATGTTGAACCAAAATACCTGTACTTTCTACTTCTTACATGTTGAACACAAATACCTGTACTTTCTACTTCTCTCATGTTGAACCCAAATACCTGTACTTTCTACTTCTTACATGTTGAACACAAATACCTGTACTTTCTACTTCTCTCATGTTGAACTCAAATACCTGTACTTTCTACTTCTTACATGTTGAACAGAAATACCTGTACTTTCTACTTCTCACATGTTGAACTCAAATACCTGTACTTTCTACTTCTCACATGTTGAACTCAAATACCTGTACTTTCTACTTCTCACATGTTGAACACAAATACCTGTACTTTCTACTTCTCTCATGTTAAACTCAAATACCTGTACTTTCTACTTCTCACATGTTGAACTCAAATACCTGTACTTTCTACTTATCTCATGTTAAACTCAAATACCTGTACTTTCTACTTCTCTCATGTTGAACACAAATACCTGTACTTTCTACTTCTTACATGTTGAACCCAAATACCTGTACTTTCTACTTCTTACATGTTGAACACAAATACCTGTACTTTCTACTTCTCACATGTTGAACCCAAATACCTGTACTTTCTACTTCTCTCATGTTGAACCAAAATACCTGTACTTTCTACTTCTTACATGTTGAACCCAAATACCTGTACTTTCTACTTCTCTCATGTTGAACCCAAATACCTGTACTTTCTACTTCTTACATGTTGAACACAAATACCTGTACTTTCTACTTCTCACATGTTGAACCCAAATACCTGTACTTTCTACTTCTCTCATGTTGAACTCAAATACCTGTACTTTCTACTTCTCACATGTTGAACTCAAATACCTGTACTTTCTACTTCTCTCATGTTAAACTCAAATACCTGTACTTTCTACTTCTTACATGTTGAACTCAAATACCTGTACTTTCTACTTCTCTCATGTTGAACACAAATACCTGTACTTTCTACTTCTTACATGTTGAACACAAATACCTATACTTTCTACTTCTCTCATGTTGAACCCAAATACCTGTACTTTCTACTTCTTACATGTTGAACCCAAATACCTGTACTTTCTACTTCTTACATGTTGAACACAAATACCTGTACTTTCTACTTCTCACATGTTGAACCCAAATACCTGTACTTTCTACTTCTTACATGTTGAACACAAATACCTATACTTTCTACTTCTCTCATGTTGAACCCAAATACCTGTACTTTCTACTTCTCTCATGTTGAACCCAAATACCTATACTTTCTACTTCTCACATGTTGAACCCAAATACCTGTACTTTCTATTTCTTACATGTTGAACACAAATACCTGTACTTTCTACTTCTCTCATGTTGAACACAAATACCTGTACTTTCTACTTCTCACATGTTGAACTCAAATACCTGTACTTTCTACTTCTCTCATGTTGAACACAAATACCTGTACTTTCTACTTCTCTCATGTTGAACCCAAATACCTGTACTTTCTACTTCTTACATGTTGAACCCAAATACCTGTACTTTCTACTTCTTACATGTTGAACCCAAATACCTGTACTTTCTACTTCTCTCATGTTGAACTCAAATACCTGTACTTTCTACTTCTCTCATGTTGAACCCAAATACCTGTACTTTCTACTTCTCTCATGTTGAACCCAAATACCTGTACTTTCTACTTCTCTCATGTTGAACACAAATACCTGTACTTTCTACTTCTCACATGTTGAACTCAAATACCTGTACTTTCTACTTCTCTCATGTTGAACACAAATACCTGTACTTTCTACTTCTTACAAGTTGAACACAAATACCTGTACTTTCTACTTCTTACATGTTGAACTCAAATACCTGTACTTTCTACTTCTCTCATGTTGAACTCAAATACCTGTACTTTCTACTTCTCTCATGTTGAACCCAAATACCTGTACTTTCTACTTCTTACATGTTGAACCCAAATACCTGTACTTTCTACTTCTCTCATGTTGAACCCAAATACCTGTACTTTCTACTTCTCTCATGTTGAACCCAAATACCTGTACTTTCTACTTCTCTCATGTTGAACCCAAATACCTGTACTTTCTACTTCTTACATGTTGAACTCAAATACCTGTACTTTCTACTTCTCTCATTTCCCAAACAGCTGGTTCCTTTAGTCTGAATGTGTGTTGGTGCGTGGTCATTATTCTTTAGAGTCATTGCGTGCCTATTGGTTGGAACACGATCCGTGTATCCATCACTTCCTGGTCTTCTCTAAAGAAGAGGGACCAATGGAAACGTTGTCATGTTGCCGTTGGTCACCATGGAAACATTCATTAGCTAACAATGACATTATTATTCTATTAATATAAAGGGAGGTCAGGTACTCTTTAAAACAGCTGCTAGTTATGGGTACTTTCTACTGAAGCACACTTCAAAGCCTCTTTACTTTCACTTGAGTAAAGAAGTTTAGTCAGTACTTCTACTTTTAGTATTTTTAAACACGAGTATCTGAACTTCTACCCGAGTAAAGGATGTGTGTACTTTTGCCATCTCTGGTTATCTGGTATTGTGACTGTGTGTGTGTGTGTGTGTGTGTGTGTGTGTGTGTGTGTGTGTGTGTGTGTGTGTGTGTGTGTGTGTGTGTGTGTGTGTGTGTGTGTGTGTGTGTGTGTGTGTGTGTGTGTGTGTGTGTGTGTTTTCAGACGATAACCAGTTCCTGGAGTGTTTGGAGAACGAGCAGAAGACGGAGTGTAAGCCGACCTTCAGCTCAGTCATTAAAGACGTTGAAGTGGTCGAAGGCAGCGCCGCTCGCTTCGACTGCAAGATCGAAGGTACGAGACAAACAGACCGATTGTTAGAATCATCTCCCTGGTCCCCGGCTCGAGCTTCAGCCTCAGGATCCATGTGATCCTCTCCAGAAGGGAAGGAGTCATCACATACAGAGACTAGTTCCTGAGCAGTGTCCTTCACATGCTGATATCCAAGAGAGGGAGTCACACAGTCACAAGATGGAGGGATAGAAAGCAGTATTCAATGTTTACTTCAGATTAGCTCCACGTCAGAAATGAGCATGCTTGATGTCTCTCTCCATAGAGGCTGAGTCATCATGTTCATCACATAGCTATCATCTGCCTCAAGCAGTCCTGATGCTCTTCTAGGTCATCACACATCCTGTCATGTTCACAGCTACAGATGATACCTTTGTTAGCATGCTACTCTCATGTTCACAGCTACAGTTGATACCTTTGTTAGCATGTTGCTCTCATGTTCACAGCTACAGTTGATACCTTTGTTAGCATGCTGCTCTCATGTTCACAGCTACAGTTGATACCTTTGTTAGCATGCTGCTCTCATGTTCACAGCTACAGCTGATACCTGTGTTAGCATGTTGCTCTCATGTTCACAGCTACAGCTGGGATACCTTTGTTAGCATGTTGCTCTCATGTTCACAGCTACAGTTGATATACCTTTGTTAGCATGCTGCTCTCAGGTTCACAGCTACAGCTGATACCTGTGTTAGCATGTTGCTCTCATGTTCACAGCTACAGCTGGGATACCTTTGTTAGCATGTTGCTCTCATGTTCACAGCTACAGTTGATATACCTTTGTTAGCATGCTGCTCTCATGTTCACAGCTACAGTTGATACCTTTGTTAGCATGTTGCTCTCAGGTTCACAGCTACAGTTGGGATACCTTTGTTAGCATGCTGCTCTCATGTTCACAGCTACAGTTGATATACCTTTGTTAGCATGCTGCTCTCATGTTCACAGCTACAGTTGATACCGTTGTTAGCATGTTGCTCTCAGGTTCACAGCTACAGTTGGGATACCTTTGTTAGCATGTTGCTCTCATGTTCACAGCTGCAGTTGATACCTTTGTTAGCATGTTGCTCTCAGGTTCACAGCTACAGCTGGGATACCTTTGTTAGCATGTTGCTCTCATGTTCACAGCTACAGTTGATACCTTTGTTAGCATGCTGCTCTCATGTTCACAGCTACAGTTGATACCTTTGTTAGCATGTTGCTCTCATGTTCACAGCTACAGTTGGGATACCTTTGTTAGCATGTTGCTCTCATGTTCACAGCTACAGTTGATACCTTTGTTAGCATGTTGCTCTCATGTTCACAGCTACAGTTGATACCTTTGTTAGCATGTTGCTCTCATGTTCACAGCTACAGCTGGGATACCTTTGTTAGCATGTTGCTCTCGTGTTCACAGCTGCAGTTGATACCTTTGTTAGCATGCTGCTCTCATGTTCACAGCTACAGTTGATACCTTTGTTAGCATGCTGCTCTCAGGTTGGACGTTCAGGATTTTCCCACACGGATTAGTAAAAAACTGAGGACATGCAATATAAAGCTAAATGTTTCTCCAGGTTACCCCGACCCAGAGGTGGTGTGGTACAAAGACGAGAAGCCCATCAAAGAGACCCGCCACTTCCAGATCGACTACGACGAAGAAGGGACCTGCAGCCTGGTCATTTCAGAGGTCAGAGGTCACATCATCAGACTTACAGGCTTCACTCACAATTTAAATTCAAACGTAGATAAATGTCTCTCAGTCAGTGCTACTCTCTTTTCTACAGGACTCACCTTTCTGAATATACTGCTTAAAAGTGCTGACAATGCATCTCATTGACTCCCATCTTAAGAACTTTCCATTTGAAATTAACAATAGACCGACACGTTTTTAATCAGCGTTCCTATTGCTGCAATACACCAGCCTAAGTCAGGACGTTGAATGTACTCTGAGCTTCAGAATCAGAGTTCCTTCATTACAGCGGGGACATTGTTACGTGAGTTAGCTAACTAATTAAATATAGGAGAGACAAGCACACATTAGTGATGGAATCAAAGACACATAAATAATGAGTAGCAGCTATTTCAAAGAAAACAAGTTACATATATTATTCGGTGTGGAGACGTTACATCCAGGGGTTACTCAGATGAGCACCAGGAGACAGCGTTTGGTCCTCACCCCACACGAAGCGTGGTCCTCCTCAGTGTCTCCTTCACTGTCCTCTATTCACACTGCTTGCATGCTAGATGATGAAGATGATGAAGATGCACCTCCCCGTCTCTTTTTAAGCCTCCGATTTGCTTTCTCCAAAACTTGTTGCCAAAACGGTGAAGTCCTTGCATTTCCTGAGGCCAAGTGGAATGATCACATGACTTGAAGTCATATCTGATTTCAGATGTGGGAAGTTACGAAGTACACTTCTTCAAGTACTCTACTTCAGTACAATTTTGAGATATTTGTACTTTACTTGACTTTGATGCTACTGTGTACTTCTACTGCACTACAGTTCAGAGGTACATGGTGTACTTCTACTCACTACAGTTCAGAGGTACATGGTGTACTTCTACTCCACTACAGTTCAGAGGTACATGGTGTACTTCTACTGCACTACAGTTCAGAGGTACATGGTGTACTTCTACTCACTACAGTTCAGAGGTACATGGTGTACTTCTACTCACTACAGTTCAGAGGTACATGATGTACTTCTACTGCACTACAGTTCAGAGGTACATGGTGTACTTGTACTCCACTACATGTATTTAATACCTTTAGTTACTTCACAGATGTGGATGAATGATGTGAAATCTAATCAAGTGTTAAATCAGACTTTAGTTCCACCTGGAGTAAATCCACCAGCTACCCTGCAGTCTACAAAGTACTTCAGACTAGCTGCACCTCCACCAGCTACCCTGCAGTCTACAAAGTACTTCAGACTAGCTGCACCTCTACCAGCTACCCTGCAGTCTACAAAGTACTTCAGACTAGCTGCACCTCCACCAGCTACCCTGCAGTCTACAAAGTACTTCAGACTAGCTGCACCTCCACCAGCTACCCTGCAGTCTACAAAGTACTTCAAACTAGCTGCACCTTCACCAGCTACCCTGCAGTCTACAAAGTACTTCAAACTAGCTGCACCTTCACCAGCTACCCTGCAGTCTACAAAGTACTTCAGACTAGCTGCACCTTCACCAGCTACCCTGCAGTCTACAAAGTACTTCAGACTAGCTGCACCTTCACCAGCTACCCTGCAGTCTACAAAGTACTTCAGACTAGCTGCACCTTCACCAGCTACCCTGCAGTCTACAAAGTACTTCAGACTAGCTGCACCTTCACCAGCTACCCTGCAGTCTACAAAGTACTTCAGACTAGCTGCACCTTCACCAGCTACCCTGCAGTCTACAAAGTACTTCAGACTAGCTGCACCTCCACCAGCTACCCTGCAGTCTACAAAGTACTTCAGACTAGCTGCACCTTCACCAGCTACCCTGCAGTCTACAAAGTACTTCAGACTAGCTGCACCTCCACCAGCTACCCTGCAGTCTACAAAGTACTTCAGACTAGCTGCACCTCCACCAGCTACCCTGCAGTCTACAAAGTACTTCAGACTAGCTGCACCTCCACCAGCTACCCTGCAGTCTACAAAGTACTTCAGACTAGCTGCACCTTCACCAGCTACCCTGCAGTCTACAAAGTACTTCAGACTAGCTGCACCTTCACCAGCTACCCTGCAGTCTACAAAGTACTTCAGACTAGCTGCACCTTCACCAGCTACCCTGCAGTCTACAAAGTACTTCAGACTAGCTGCTCCTCCACCAGCTACCCTGCAGTCTACAAAGTACTTCAGACTAGCTGCACCTCCACCAGCTACCCTGCAGTCTACAAAGTACTTCAGACTAGCTGCACCTTCACCAGCTACCCTGCAGTCTACAAAGTACTTCAGACTAGCTGCACCTTCACCAGCTACCCTGCAGTCTACAAAGTACTTCAGACTAGCTGCACCTTCACCAGCTACCCTGCAGTCTACAAAGTACTTCAGACTAGCTGCACCTTCACCAGCTCTGAGAACACTTTTATGATCAATCATTATAAAACATATCAGATATATTATTCTGAAATGGACCAATCTGCACAACGACTACTTTCACTGTCTGTCACTATATTTAGATGAGAATACTTTCTACTTTCACTTGAGGAACATTTTGAATGCAGGACTTTTACTGAAACAGAGTATTCCTACACTCTGGTACTTCTACTTTTACTCAAGTACAAGATCTGAGTACTTCTACTTTCACTCAAGAACAAGATCTGAGTGCTTCTACTTTTACTCAAGTACCAGATCTGAGTGCTTCTACTTTTACTCAAGAACAAGATCTGAGTGCTTCTACTTTCACTCAAGTACAAGATCTGAGTACTTCTACTTTTACTCAAGAACAAGATCTGAGTACTTCTACTTTCACTCAAGTACCAGATCTGAGTACTTCTACTTTTACTCAAGTACAAGATCTGAGTACTTCTACTTTCACTCAAGTACAAGATCTGAGTACTTCTACTTTTACTCAAGAACAAGATCTGAGTGCTTCTACTTTTACTCAAGTACCAGATCTGAGTACTTCTACTTTTACTCAAGTACAAGACCAGAGTACTTCTACTTTTACTCAAGTACCAGATCTGAGTACTTCTACTTTTACTCAAGTACAAGACCTGAGTACTTCTACTTTTACTCAAGTACAAGATCTGAGTACTTCTACTTTTACTCAAGTACAAGATCTGAGTAGTTCTACTTTTACTCAAGTACAAGACCAGAGTACTTCTACATTTACTCAAGTACAAGACCAGAGTATTTCTACTTTTACTCAAGAACAAGATCTGAGTACTTCTACTTTTACTCAAGTACAAGACCAGAGTACTTCTACTTTTACTCAAGAACAAGATCTGAGTACTTCTACTTTTACTCAAGAACAAGATCTGAGTACTTCTACTTTTACTCAAGAACAAGATCTGAGTACTTCTACTTTTACACAAGTACCAGATCTGAGTACTTCTACTTTTACACAAGTACCAGATCTGAGTACTTCTACTTTTACACAAGTACCAGATCTGAGTACTTCTACTTTTAGGCTCCGGCCACACGAGGACGAAAACGGCTAAACGCATAGGATTAACGCAATCGCAAACAAGCTTCCGTCCACATGCAATATTCACCGGATAGTGTCTGTCCGCACGAGACCGCTCCGTTTAGCTCCAACCGCTGGAGAAGCTGCAGTACATATGCAGGAGCCTGTAGGTGGCGCTGTAACTTCCTCCACAAAAGCAGCGAAGAAGCATGGTTGTCATGGTTGCCCTTCTGTTTATTCTCCGCGGTGGGGGCCGAGGGAACCGGGCAGCGTTTTTCGCCAGTCAGCGTGTTTTAAAGTTTAAATCTTCCGGTCAAAGGTCTTCTTTGTTATTTATTGAGCTTTAAAACAAATGAATAACGACTCTATATAATATAATGATAAAATACACAGAGCCTCTCTTCCCTCCCTCTCTTCGGACAGCGTCAGCGTCTGTCTCATGCAGCAGCTGATCCAGTAACGAGTGGCCCGGCCGACAGTAAGAATAAACATATTTATAACTAGTTTAGTTTGAGAGGTATTAAAATAGCTAAGGGCGATGATCTGACTTGAAGTGTGTGTTGCTGCAGCGGGAGGAGCTGCAGGGGAGCAGAGCTGCGTGTCTCCGTCCTGTCGGATTAGACTTCACTCGCGTTTAGGTCCATATCGAGAGAAAGATAAATAATCTGAATTCAGGGTGCAGTTTACTTTGACGGGGGTGAGCAGCAGAGGTGGGGAGAGGTGGGGCTATTGCCTCATCATTATCAGAAAATGATCGTATAGGGCGCACACACGGAGCCGTTTGACCCCCCAGAGAGTTGCGTATGCCGTTCTATCCACCTTGGGACCCGTTATCGTTTCCTCAGTCGTTTAGTGCCGTATTCGGTCGTCCTCGTGTGGCCGAACGGTCTATACGACACTAAACAGTAACGCAAACGACCGTTTTCGTCCTCGTGTGGCCGCAGCCAACAAGATCTGAGTACTTCTACTTTTACTCAAGTACAAGATCTGAGTACTTCTACTTTTACTCAAGAACAAGGTCTGAGTACTTCTACTTTCACTCAAGTACAAGATCTGAGTACTTCTACTTTTACTCAAGTACAAGATCTGAGTACTTCTACTTTTACTCAAGTACAAGATCTGAGTACTTCTACTTTTACTCAAGAACAAGATCTGAGTACTTCTACTTTTACTCAAGTACAAGATCTGAGTACTTCTACTTTTACTCAAGTACAAGATCTGAGTACTTCTACTTTTACTCAAGAACAAGGTCTGAGTACTTCTACTTTTACTCAAGTACAAGATCTGAGTACTTCTACTTTTACTCAAGTACAAGATCTGAGTACTTCTACTTTTACTCAAGAACAAGGTCTGAGTACTTCTACTTTTACTCAAGAACAAGGTCTGAGTACTTCTACTTTTACTCAAGAACAAGGTCTGAGTACTTCTACTTTTACTCAAGAACAAGGTCTGAGTACTTCTACTTTTACTCAAGTACAAGATCTGAGTACTTCTACTTTTACTCAAGTACAAGACCTGAGTACTTCTACTTTTACTCAAGAACAAGGTCTGAGTACTTCTACTTTTACTCAAGAACAAGGTCTGAGTACTTCTACTTTTACTCAAGAACAAGGTCTGAGTACTTCTACTTTTACCCAAGAACAAGGTCTGAGTACTTCTACTTTTACTCAAGAACAAGGTCTGAGTACTTCTACTTTTACTCAAGAACAAGGTCTGAGTACTTCTACTTTTACTCAAGAACAAGGTCTGAGTACTTCTACTTTTACTCAAGTACAAGACCTGAGTACTTCTACTTTTACTCAAGAACAAGGTCTGAGTACTTCTACTTTTACTCAAGAACAAGGTCTGAGTACTTCTACTTTTACTCAAGAACAAGGTCTGAGTACTTCTACTTTTACTCAAGAACAAGGTCTGAGTACTTCTACTTTTACTCAAGAACAAGGTCTGAGTACTTCTTCCACCTCTGTCTGTGTGTTTCACTTTGTTGTAAGTCAAACTGCAGCAGCTTGACCACAGAGCGTGCACGTGGTGATCAGCTGATGTTGCGCAGTGCTCCAGTGTGTGCGCGGGGCACAGAGCGTGCACGTGGTGATCAGCTGATGTTGCGCAGTGCTCCAGTGTGTGCGCGGGGCACAGAGCGTGCACGTGGTGATCAGCTGATGTTGCGCAGTGCTCCAGTGTGTGCGCGGGGCACAGAGCGTGCACGTGGTGATCAGCTGATGTTGCGCAGTGCTCCAGTGTGTGCGCGGGGCACAGAGCGTGCACGTGGTGATCAGCTGATGTTGCGCAGTGCAAAGGCGCCGCGCATGCTACCAGTATGTGCACCCTGGCTATAAAGTCTCGCAGGTTGTATCGCTTGTTCCTCCAGCTTTTGTCTGGAGCCGCAACTCATTCGATAGCTTGTGAAGCCGTATATATTGTTACAGACAAAAACTACAGTTTGTTCGGATGTATTATTTATTACATTATAAAACTGGTAACCTCTAATAATAAACAAAGAAAAGACACAGGCCTACTTTAAAGTAAATCACAGCACTTGGAAGAAAAGGAATATAATTCAAATGGGCCGACTTTGAAATAAATAAAACATATAGCTGCACCCTAAACAGAGTCAGGTTGTTCGCCGCAGGAGAAGGCGCTGGCCGAGCAGGATGTGACGCATATTTGAGTTGACCTAATTAAAACCGTTTTGTTTATGTATGTGTCACAGTATCAAAATACAAGATACGAAACATTATAGTCCTACAAATACTTGTATTTGATTTCCTTCTTAGTTTAGTGTAAGCTCAAGGGAGCAGCGCAGAGGCTTGGCGGCCCGCGGGCTGCAGACCCCTGCCCCAGCTGACAACCTGCACCTCATAGAAAGTGACGCTTTGTCAGAATCTACATCTGTTCCAGCAGAAAAGAGCCAGGCAGCTGCATGAGAGAATTTAGAGAGGAACTAGTTGGTGAGCCTAACATCTGAACAGAGCTGGTTATGTCAGGCAGGCTTTAGGCTCGACAAACCGCTGCCTCTGATCTGGGTTGAATAAACGATGAACCTGTCCTGAACGCCAGCGGGACTTAACGCTGATTTGTTCTGTTTTCAATCTGCAGGTGTCGGGAGACGACGACGCTAAATACACGGTGAAGGCCGTGAACAGTCTGGGGGAGGCGACATGTACCGCTGAGCTGCTGGTGGAGGTGATGGCTGGAGAGGAGGAGGAGGAGGAGGAGGAGGAGGAGGAATAGACTCCAACAGGAAGAGGTGCTGCTCCTCGTCAGCCTGTCAGACCTGAGCAGGAGAAACAAACCCACACATAACAGATTGTGATTGGAGGAGCAGGAGCATCAATGCCGCAACAAATGCAAAATCAAACCCAAAAACATGTATCGTAATGTAATCTTCTAAGCCCCGCCCACCTGGACACAGCCGCAAAGCTAACATCAGAACCATTACAACTTTAATGTTGAGTCATATTTCTAGCGAAGGGCCTCTGGCTCTCGAACATTAGTTGAAGAGAGTTCAGAAACAAACAGCTGCCGGCTCGTTTTCAGTCTCATTTGAGTATTTTCATTGTTAGCGTTCTTGAGGATAGCCTCGGATAAAAGGTTTAGTATTTTACAAACAGGAAGCAGTCTAAGTAACTTGCAACACGTAGAGGTTAAGCTAACTTAACCACATAGGGTTTCTGGGTAATGGAGTCCTCCAAATTAAAACAGTGTTGTGTCCTGTCCACTTTGAGCTGTGTAACATCCAAGTGCCTTACTTACAAAGCGCCTGGGATGAGAACCAGCACGTGATGAGAAGTCATCCCCCTTAGCATGTGAGAAGAGTGGTGTGTCTTCTCTTCTGTGTGAGCACTTTTCTTATCTTTGTATTTTTGACTTCGACATCACCTCTGCCTTAAACCTAGGTCGCCTTAGAGCCACTCCGGAGGACACTTAGAACCACCGTCCGGTGATTCTAACAGTTTCTACCACGCGTGTGTGACATCGAGGGACTGCATTGGTTAAACACGATGTCCTCAACTCCGAACATGTTGTATTCTGAACTTCACAACGTCCGCGATTAGTTTAGAAGCAGCAATAAAAACGCCTGGAGGAACGTTTTGAAAATCAACTGTGCGGAGGAACCACGTGTATTTCTAGAAACATCTTCTTACACTTTAAGTCTGTATGTTGAGCCCGTGTGCAGGGTGGGGGACCCTGCAGTCACCTGTTCAGACCCTTTCCACACACTTTAAGACCTCATCTCCACTTGGAGATTTAACCGGTTACCATGGCGACACACTTCACCTCACATTGACTATGTACACAGTATGGATCGTCCTTCCTCCTTATCTTCCAACCGTTTGGACGCAGACTTGCATTTCCCCATAACCATGTTGCTTAGCAACCGGCGTAAACGGACCTTCGTGCGCTATCGAGCAGAGAGCGTGCGACGCCCAACGGGATGCCATCAGTACACTCCACAGAACCACACTGCACGCCTACGCCGTGACTACATCAGGCAGACTGCAGAACACGACCTCTCCGGACCCTTCTGACAACAAGATACACCTTGGGGAATGCCCTTTAAGACCCGTTTACAAATCCAATATATTATTATTATTAATTATTGCATCTTGCTATCTATTTCTTATTTTGTAGTGTTGGAAAAAAGATCCAAATTAAAGAATAAATGTGTTGACGTTATTCAAATGAGTCCGACACAGATCTCTCCAGAATTTCATGCAAATCACAAAAGGAATATTATATTTATTAAACGTTAAAGGATCTCTTGATTTACTTTCTCACCAAGAAAATACCGTATATTTATGATTGACTAAATCCGTACCTTATGGATATTCTCCTTTTACAAATATCGTTTTCTTGAAGTACGGATTCTTCTCGATGATAGTTTCTGATTCGTCTCAACGTGATGCACGCGGTTAGACGTGGTAGAAAACGGGATGAGTAGAATCTGCGTCCGGAGTTCACACTCGCCGTGTTTCCGCTGATGTCGAAGTCGTACCTTTGATTATTTCTAGTTTGCCACATTCCAGCCGTTTGTTTGTGAAACATGTATTTAAAGGTTTCAGGGCTGACCCGCCAGGAGAGCTCACAGGTGTGTGTGTGTGTGTGTGTGTGTGTGTGTGTGTGTGTGTGTGTGTGTGTGTGTGTGTGTGTGTGATCCATCTAACGACCTGTTGTGTGTTTGCCAGTGTTTTTATTTTTAGACGTATTTAATGCACAGATTCATAATTCTATTATTATCGTTTGAGCGTCCGTCTTCTCGCAGCACTTCATTTGTCACCGTGGACTCACTCCCAGACCGGGTTGTTTCTGTATTAGATGTAGATTATACTTCCCTGTTATAAATATATATCAGATGACATGTATGAGAACACTACGACTGTAGTAGCTCACAGAAATCTAATAAATCTCTCACCAAACCAAAGTGCTGCTGTGGTGTGTTCATTACGGCCCCGTGTGATGCTGAAGGATCACCCTCTGTTTTACGGGTTACTAAAGTATATCCCATGACCACGAGGGTTTGTGTTCACATAAGCATAGGGTGTAGCCGTGGCCGGTATGGGTGACGAGTGTCGTTCCATAATGACGTATGAACATCATTTACAGCACTTTATGTTTTAATGTTACGGAGCGGCTCAAATCCCTCGTTCATCCGGTTAGAGAATCCTTTATTGACAGAATGGCGCCATGCATACGGATCTGATCTGAGACACATCATATAGACAGCGAAAGACCTTCCATGCATGAGGTACAGAAGTCCTTATTTAAGGTATCGTGTTGGGTTGGCACCTATCCTTTGTGTCTATTGATGATCATTATATTTACAGCTTGGCCGTTCAGAATATGTGCCGCACTCACTGGAGCCCCGACAGTGCATTATTCTGCCCTATGAACCCAAGCTGACTGGTTTTTATACTTTATTTTTCATTTGTAGACAATGCAGAGGAAAAAAACAAACAAGTAACATACATCATCAACATGTTCTCATGGGAAGATCTCCCTCACAACGGGTTCACAACCAATCTGTGTGCAACATACAGAAGCAGAGTTATGCACGAAGTATAGACTATTGTACCAAAAGGAGTAAAGCAGTATCAAATAAATATCTCTTCATGTGCAAACCCATTTGGACCAGTAGTTGTCACATTTTTCACTACAGAGTCTTAGAGAAAAAGCCTCCATGCGAAACAAGTCATTTACAATGTGTATCCATTCTCCCTTTGTTGGTGGAATTTCACAAGCCATTGTTTGCCTTTTTGCTGGCTGTCAGTAATATGTTAAGAAGATACTTGTCCCGAACACTAGATTCCACGGGTATATTAGCTAAATAAATCCCCTCAAAACGGTTTGGAATCTCAAAGCCAAGAATTGAATTTATTTCCGTTATTATAGATAGCCAATAGGGTTTGATCCCTGGACAGTTCCAGAATACGTGGAAATGATCAGCCATTATATTACTTCACTGCCTCCAGGGTCCAGATTCTGGTCTGTCATTCTGATGGTATTTTATTCTTAGAGTTAGAAAAAATCGAATGATATTCTTCCATGAGAATTCTCTCCAAAGGCCAGAGCTGGAGGCGGTGGATTGCATTTTACATATGTTAGACCAATCCTCTTCTGTAATAGTAATATTAGCTTCTACTTCCCATTTGGCTTTCGCACATAGGGTTGAGTGGTTCTTGGCAGATTGTAGACAGGAGTATATTCTAGAAACCCTTGTATGCGCCCACACAAATGTCAATCAGGTCAAATTCGGTGTTCCCTTTCATTCTAATATTCCTATCAAAGTGATGCCTGCGCTGTAAGTACCTGTAGAAATCCTGGGGCTCCTTCAGTGTGTTTTGATACAAAGTATTTTAAAAAGGACTAAATAAATAGCGCCAAAGCTTTGACGTTACTTCTTTACAGATGCACTCTTTAACCTTTCGCCACCTTCGTAGCAAAAATGTACACGCCCCAAAAAACTGCTATTTAATCAATCAATATTTTTTTCTACATGAATCACTGAAACAACTTCTAAGTACTCAGAACTACCAAACACTCCATCATTGTCAGAATGTTAACCCTTTAAACGCCGGTTTAATTATTTGAATTATTTCATTCCTCTGAAAAATGCCTCATTGACTTCCATTCAAACCACATTTGTTGATCTCACTGCCATTGCAGTATAATGTGCTGACCGTCTCATTTCGTACACCGCTCGGTTCGCTGGTCCTTCACTTTATTTTTAGTTTTATATACATTTATTTTGGACGAAAACTTAGCGTGAGGAAAGTGTGGCGTGAGATATGGGTTAATTGCGTGAGTGTTGGCAGCCCTGTCTAAATTACGCCATATAAACATTGATTTTAATTTCTTACCATGTTTACAGCAGCACAATGTAAGGAAGCAAACAGGTCAGTGTGTTGATGAGGTCACCTGAGAGCAGCTCGTTAACAGCTCTCATTAAGGCCGGAGCTCGTTAGTCCACAGAGTCCACGCTGCAGCTCATTAACCACAAACATCATTTCATCATCTGCAGGATGTTTTACCGCCCTGACCTCTGCCCTGCAGGCTTCTCACTTGATGTGAGTGACATCTCAGTACTTTTGTATCTACGTGTACTGTCTGGGAGCATGAGGGCCAATATGTAGTATGTTAAAATGCCCTCTACGGGATGGTGCATCATACCGGTCAAACTTAAGGCGAGACTTCCATTTTTTAACTTAAATGTATCAGCTAGACATTTCTCCAGTTAATTACTTACAATAAGGCAATTGGTTTTTGTATTATAAGTTTTCTGAAATAGTTTAATGTTTAAATATGCAAATTACTCATTATCTTATTAAATATGCACATATTTTAACACATTTCAGGAACACAAATCTGAACTTTGGATAAAGCCAGGTTCAAAATGCTAGTTTCATTTTGTAGTCATATTAGAATCTAAGGCTTTTACAGAAGGGATTTAGATATCTCTCTTTATCACTCCATACATCAGAAGATACTGTCAACAGCCCTAAAATATCCATTTTCACCATGTTTTTAGGTGTACAATGTTGTATAATTCAGGCTGTGAATGATATATGAACAAACCCTTCAGCAAAAACCTTCAGAATATTGATAGGAATATAACTGGAAGGTTTGGTGCATGTAAGTGCTACTGACGTGGACATTTCTCACTCATCCAGAATGTAGCGGCTCGTCTGCTCTTCAACCTTCCTACATGTTCCCACCCCACGCCGCTCCTCCGCTCCCTCCACTGGCTTCCGGTAACTGCTAGAATCCACTTCAAGACCCTGGTGCTTGGTACCATGCTGCGAATGGATCTGGCCCTTCCTACATCCAGGACATGGTTAAACCGTACACCCCAGCACGTGCACTCCGCTCTGCATCAGCCAGACGACTCGCTGCACCCTCGCTGCGAGGGGGACCCGAGTTCCCATCAGCAGAAACACGTGGGTTTGTATCCTTAGCTTTGTTCGTTATTCTCGCGTCCAGGAGAGAAGCTCAGGATAAATGAGACCAATGGAGTCTCTCGAATAAGGTTCAAATGGGTACTTTAATTGAAATGGCGCGGTAATGTTTCAAGCAGAGATATGGTGCCGAGAGAGGAAACCGCTGTGGCGCCTCGAGAGCGAAGGGTCGAGGAACACATCAACCGTTTAAATATCCTCCTTGTGTGCCGGTTTGCGCTGCTGGGGGTCCTCCGATCTTCAATGTTCGTTGTTGCGCATAAGACAGGACTCAGACATTGTCCGTTCAATATATAACTAAACACGCCTTTCCTCCTCATATTGTCTTTCATCACTTTTCATTTATTGTATTTTAAACGCTGTAATTCAATACTTTAAAATCACTGGAAATACTTTACGACAGGTATCATTTCCGGTAGTCCCGGATGTTGTCTCATGCTACCCACGTCTGTAAACAAAACGTATTAAAATAAACTGTACCTTCACTTAATATTCAGCAATAATAATATCTCGGCGTCTATAGTTGTAATGTTATAATCAGTAGGTTTCGGTGTGCAACACTCCGTGTCTTTTCGCTTCTAAATTCACCTCTATAGGGAAAGGAATATTAGCCACATGCTAAATGCTAACCGGAGATGAAGGATTTTCAGAATAAAAAGCTTGACAACAGACATTGTGCTTTTCACCTCTGGCTTTTTCAGTATAAAACAGCATTTAAACTGACGGTATGTTTAAACTAAATTATGCCATAAAACATTCTAACACTATCCGAAACACGTAGGTTTGCTGTCCTGGCTCCAAGATGGTGGAACGAGCTCCCTGACATCAGGACAGCAGAAAGCTCACACACCTTCCAGACTGAAACTCATCTCCTTCGACTCCACTTCGAGGATAGAACTGCTAACAAAGCACTTATATACTAACAAAGGACTGGCTCCTCTAAAGCCAGCTGAGTAGCACTTGAGATGCTTGGCTCTATGAAGCCTGATGTACTTTATGATTCTGTTTTCTTCAAGGTTGTGTCTTCCTGGTCGAACGCACTTATTGTGAGTCTCTCTGGATAAAAGCCTCAGCTAAATGTGATGAGATGTAATTTTGAGAAAACGACCTTTAAAGATTGCAGCGAGGCGCTAGCTAAACCCTGCTGTTCTCTGGATGACAGCTTGCGCCTCGACGCACTCCGTGAAGGCATTTCATGTTCGGGGTCATTTGTATAACCTTGCTTCGTGCAAGTGACAATTGTCGTCTTCTCTGTGAACGTTTTTATCGCTGTTCTTTTGCCATTTTGAGATTTAAATTTCCATGGGAAAGCTAAACGAGGAAGTGTTTTAGCACACCACGTGACGAATCTGAACGAATCACGTTGTCAGAAATTGACACCAGCCAATGAGGTTTCGTTGAAGTGTCAGGGGTGAGCGAAGCAGGACCCAAACGCAGATTTCTCAGAAAAAGCACCTTTATTTCAAGGCTATAAACAAACAGAACTCTTCCCCGTGAACAACGTCAAACAACAACAAGGAACTCACAAAGACTAACAGAAAACACAGAACCTAAATGCACACATGACTAATCAAACAACCAAGAGACAGGTGAGCAGGGTAATCAGGGCGGGAACACAGACAGAAAGCAACAGGCAACACTTTTCAAGATAAACAGGAAACCAAGACAGAACAAGACAGAACACAGACAGATCGTAACATTAAGACCCTTTGGTGACGCAAACAGACAAACTATAGTAAAATAAACACCTCAATGTGTATTTTGTACGTTTTCCTTCCAAAAGCCTGAAAGAAAACATGTTATGGAATCAAAATAGCACAACATCTCAAAAATGACCAGTGCATGAAAAACTATGTGTTTGCCGTGCCTTAAGCCCAAGACCCCCGAACCCGACCTCGGTGAAAGGCGAGATCTATCTATTGCAGAATTGAGTGAAAAAGACGGCCCGGACAGAACTTTTATGACAGGCCTTTTATGTCGGCTAATTGCATCTGAATTACATCAAATCATTTGGCGCAACTTCCAATTTGATTAAACCAAGAACACAACATAACTAACAAGTCAAAAAGGATAAATATATATATTTACATCATTTTAAGTTTCCTTCATTACAATCCTAAATATAAACGTATGTTATTTTCCATTTCTTTGAGTGAATGAGTAAATTATTTTGTTGACAGCAACAACAGAGAAAGAAACAACATCTTGCAGTGAGCAGATAACTTCAAGGGCCATTTTAACTGTGAGGCTTATCCACTGCAGCTTCATGCAAGGGCCGAAACTACAACATCTGCAAGCAAACAGCATCTGAGGGCTTCTTAAGATGTAATAAACTATGAATGTTTCATATCCATGTAACGGGAAGAAACTCAGCTAACTGATCTTTTTTTTTTTTTAAACCACAAAGCTAACGCTGAGCCTCTAGATTAGCCACGAGCGAAAACATGCTAACTACGGTTTGCACAGCAAACACGGTATAACCAGTGTTGGGAAAGTTCACTTTCTACATGAACTAGTTCAGTTCACAGTTCACACATTTTAAAATGAACTAGTTCAGTTCATAGTTCATAATTCAAAATGTTGAACTAAAGTTCATGGTTTCAAAAAATGAACTAATTTATAGTTCATAGTTCTTTTTTCAATAAGTTGCTGCGAGCTATTATTTGTCTCCTGTACGATGTTAATGGGCCATTTCAATTTTTACAATATCCTCAGAGGGCCGTACAAGTTATTGACCTCTGCTTAAAAAAACTAAAATCACAGCTCATTCATTTCATTCTGTGCAAAGAAAAAGCAACCTCTGAATCCAGATATCTCACCATGACTCGCGTATGCATGCACGTGCACGGTGTGGCGTGACCACCAACACAGAAAGATATGGACACAAGATGTGTGCAAATGTATTTAGTTTCCTATCCATGTGAACATGATTTAAGTGGGGGGGGGACCTAACCTCCTCTAGAGGGGTCCGGGGGGCATGCTCCCCCGGGAAGATTTTTTTTTAAATGTTGAAGTTGAAAGCATCAATCTGGTGCACTTTGAGAGCAACATTAGGAGATCTATGGACACATCGCTCAACACCCAAACACAACTGTAAGCAGATTTTCTTTTAATTTATGGATATTTGACAAATCACTCCCCTTTCAAACTGTATTCTTCTTTATTAATAACTGTCATATAGTATTTTATACCTGTTTACTTTATTCTCTTGTTTTTTTTATAACTATAATGATCATATAAAGATGTGCCTTTACCTCACTGGTTGTAGACAAAGCTTCTTATATTCGTTAGCATAGCTAGCTAACCAGATGCTAATGATAACAACACAGTTATTGACTGTATGACAGATGAGCAGATCGCCACTGGGCTTTCAACTAAAGACACAGACACGCAGAAACTGCGGCATGTGTATGGACTTATCGGTACTGCAATTTCTGAAGCGCTGGAGTGGCGTTCTGGTGCTCTCCGTCAGAACTGCACCCCTGTCAGTCGAGACATATACCACGTGATGACACGTTAGGCTCGTGTTGTGTTCAAGGGACCCTGACCTTGGCCAGGAAAAACAGACACTCGCTTGTTTAATTTTTTTGCGGTCTAGATTTCTTTCATTTTTTATTTTTTGCGTGTGTTTATAAATTACCTCGAGAGCCGTACCAAATTGTCTCGCGGGCCGTATACGGCCCGGAGGCCGGAGGTTCCCCACCCCTGCCGTAGAGTCTCACTCTGAGCGAGTGCTGCTGCAGCTGCTCTCGGCTTCGTCCATACTTCATTCAATGCTCGCCGGTTCCGCGGTTCCACATTGTTTCTTGTGAGGAGTCTGATATATTTAGTATATTTATATTTTAGTGCGACAGCCAGGGGTGACAGGCGCGTACGCGTCACAGGCAGCTTGCTGTTGCCAGATTGGGTGGTTTTCCGCATTATTTTGAAGCCTGTTTACGGTGTGTTTTAACTGGGTTTTCGGCTGAAAGGCATATGAAATCTGGCACACTTTTGAACGCCGTTATAATACAGTGCTGAGAATGAACCGCACTTTTGAACGCCGTTATACAGTGCTGAGAATGAACGCGTTCTCAATTACGTCATCTAGCGGAAATACAGTACGTTTCAGTTCACGTTCGCCCAAAAATATGAACGCGTTCATGAACGATCGTTCATTGAACGCGTTCAGGTACATCACTGGGTATAACACCCTTATTACTTATCGTAACGGCAATATCCAACATATCGATAGCATCGTGAGAAGACACAGAATCGATAAGTATATATACATCACTCCATGATAAGAAATTGCAAACTTATTAACAAAAACCGACATCCAAAACACGTGGCGGTAGTGTCGCAAAAACGGGAATATGTCTTACCACTGTTGTCTGATCAAAAGTGGTCTTCAATGGCATTACAACGATGAAAACGCTGCTGAAGTTATCCAATGTGTCTCTTTGAAATGATTTCTGATCATCATAAGCAACAAACCTACTTTCCGTTTTCAGATTTCAGAGCGTGAGACAGGTTTTTGATTTGGGGAAACTGCATGCGCAGAGCCCCCACTTTTTTTGGGTAACGTTGCTGTGTGTGTGGAAATGCCCCTTCAATTATATTGGCTCTAACGGTCAAAAAAGAGATGTCAATCATAAAAATCGACCAATGGATTCCAGAGAAACGGCAAACAAAAAAACCGTCCATTTCCACCCAAATGGCCCCAGAGGTGGAGTTTATTTTTGCTAAACCTCTCTAAAAGGTCAAATGTCTCTTGTTACAGGGTACTTATTATATGTTAAGCTATTAGTCTACTAACCCATCATCCAAGGGTAGTTTTCACTATAAGTAAAAATATATATTTGGACGCACACTATAATTTACCATGTTCAATCTGAATTGACTTTAAAGTAAAAAACATCTATATTGATTCTGACTTTTCTACATCCAACTCACAGGTTTCATCATTACTTTGAGAAAATATTATTAATGTTCCCCTTTTAGAAGATATGGTCCTTTGTTCTGGGAATGTCATTTTCGAGCCTGAGACCTGAAAAACAGGCTCAGGGCCTAACTGGTTAAAACTGGTTATTTTAACACAATTCTTACAAATAAAAAATTCTAACAACATTCTTTATCCATGCATAAACCATTGGTGCGTTCACACCGGACGCGATGGGAATGACGCGATAGTCAATCAGTGGTGAGGATCTCAGCCTGCCGTCACTGACGTTGAATCAAAAAACAAAACATCAGCCGTTAGCTGATTGCACTCACAGCTCCTCATGTCTGTTCAGAAACTGGACAAAAGTTAAAAAGAAACAAACCACAGACTGTCTGTGTCATGGAGAACACAGTCGCTGTTGTGTCTGTATCATGTTGTTATGAGTGTGGACGGAGCATATATTATACAACGTTAGTTTAGCCTGATCGATCCGATCTCCATTTAAAAGGTTGTTCGCCTGCCGTCTGTCTGCAGACTTGTCAACTTACTAACCGGTATCAGTATGTTGTGATCAACCTGATCTCACCAGAATGCGTGACACCACCACGACTTCTTAACACCACAATGCGTGGTGGAGTCACGAACTTTGTTACATGTGCGTGTCGGCACCACGCAAACAACCCCAATGTAAAGTGAATGAGGCTCCTTTGTCGTGGTGCACACACGCATTTCTACAACGTCCTGCAGTGAGCTTTTATTCTATAAAACGTTTTTTTAAATCTACTTTATAGCTTGTAGTAACTGTTTGAAATTAAAATCAATGTTGATATGGCGTAATTTGAATTAAATACACTATTTAATTTAAATCAGTTTTTTTTGAAAAACCTGAAGTTCACTAACTATTAACTTAATACTTTTATTCTGAAAATGCTTCACTTCCAGTTAGCATTAGCATGTGGCGTAATGCTGCATTTCCAAACCGTGAATCGAAGGTGAAATGACATGTGGTGTTGTACACTGAGCACACTGGGTTTAGCACTCATGTATTGCCGCTGAATAACGTTTATTAGGGAATGTTTAAATAACCACAGACACCAGAATGATGTAATTTAACAATAGAACAAGGCAGGAATTGCATTGGACCCCGACGACGCCGGCCACTAGGAGAAGACCTCAGATGACAACAGGAAGAGCAAGCCAAGGATTGACCTCTTCCTCCTGCTGACCTGGACTGACCGGGCGGATGAGGAGAGCGCCTCCACTCGCACATTTCATTTTGTACACCACCGCATCTTTTGTGTAATTAAATGCTGTTAACTTTTATAAGCTTCCCTTGACTCTTTTCAGTCTCTCCTGCCTTCAGGGTTCTAGAATTCACTAACATAACTCACAGGAGACTTCTTTTATTTTCGTCAGAATGTAAAAATTACATTAGTTGTGCAGGAGCTTAAGTTTCACTTTCGATGGCATTTTATAGCCCAGAGCAACACCTTCATCTCACATGTTGCCACTTGTTTGTACCATTTTCAGGCGATTTGTAATCTGTTCTAGAAAAACGATGCGTTTTTTGATATTTGTGGAGTTAGGTGGTCCGCGAGTGTTTTTTTTAGTGGTTAAGTGTCCTTGGTATGAAAAAGTTTGAGAAACACTGCTCTACATGGATGTTTGTGTGGTGCAATCAAACAGTGTTGGGATCAGCTGTCTCTGCGGCAGCTCAGCAGCCTCTTCAATAAGTGAACACCTCCTTTAACTTCAGTCCGTACACCACGGGGTTCAGTACAGTAGGTAGTAGCATCAGCATGGAGGTGATGAGGGTGGAGTCAGATTCTCTGTTGCTCTGCAGGCGGCGAAGCATCAGATCTAAGCAGATGTTGATGGAATAGTTAAAGAAGCCGAGCAGGTGAGGAAGACAGGTTTGTAGAGCTTTGCTGCTGAAGCTACGTGAGCGCCGCAGGCAGATGAAGAGGATCCTAGCGTAGGAGAAGAGAATGAAGGCGGCCGGGAAGACAATAACTGCTGTGATCAGCAGAATGTATATTCCACTCAGCTGTGCTGCAGCACCACCGCAGCTCAGGCTCACAAGGCTGTAGATGTCGCAGTAGGCCCTGTTGAGCTGCGCCCTGCAGAGCGGTAAGCGGCTAGCCAGCAGCGTTGTGACTCCCACTAGAATAACAGGCAGCATCCAGCAGAGAAGCAGCATCAGCACCACCTTGGCAGGAGTTACCAGCACAGCGTAGTGCATCGGGTGGCAGATGGACAGGTAGCGGTCAAAGGCCATGGCCGACAACACGAAGAAGCTAGCTCCACCAAGAGAGGAAAGTAAGAAACCCTGGCACTGACACATAGTCCGGGACACCTGCACCAAGCCGGCGCCGGACAGCAACAGATCAGACAGAAGTTTGGGATAAAACACGGTGCTGGCTGTGAGAGAGTTCAGCAGAAATGATGCCACGAAGGCAAACATGGGCCGGTGAAGAGCTCGCTGCGAACAGATGATATAAATCACCAGAGAGTCACTGAACAACACGAAGAGGTACAGCAACAAAAACACGAAGAATAAGAGCGAGCTGTGGCCAGACATCGAGGAGAAACCGACCAGCGTCAGGGACGAGGTCACGTTAAACCCTGCTGACGTCATGAGGAGACCCCACCAAACAACACGCTGTGACCTCAGGTCAACAACAACAACAACAGAGCTAACCAACCTGTTGACATCTAAATAAAGGATATAACATTAGTTTATATCACATTGACATATACAGTAGTAATAAGGAAACTGGAATATTTAGAACACACATTTATTTAACATTCATATTTAACACGTGTATTCATAGAATATGAATTCACAGTTAATTAATCAGATACTAAAATATCTGCTTTAACATTAATGTATAGGTCAATGATAAATATCTATCACGAATCAGAAACAGGCAAAAGCATCATCGCAATGAACACGAAAAATGAGAAACATGACATTAATATATGTGAAATTAGTCATAAACCAGCAGAACAATCATCACAAGGAACACGAAACATGAGGAGAAACGGACCTGAATCCACCTGTTAAAATATTAATACATACCATTATGCATCACCACAGTGAACCATTGAATGTACGTGAACACGAAACGTGAGAAACATCAACAAATGTGTTAATACATACACAGAACATTAATAGTTATAAGATTAATCATTAAAACAGAGAAACTGACCTGAGACCAGCTGGTGAAACATTAATGTAGATATGATGAAGCACGTACAGACAGAGACAGCATCTCAGTGAACATGAGGAGAAAATGACCTGAGACCAGCTGGTGAAACATTAATGTAGATATGATGAAGCACGTACAGACAGAGGCAGCATCTCAGTGAACAAGAGGAGAAACTGACCTGAGACCAGCTGGTGAAACATTAATGTAGATATGATGAAGCACGTACAGACAGAGACAGCATCTCAGTGAACATGAGGAGAAACTGACCTGAGACCAGCTGGTGAAACATTAATGTAGATATGATGAAGCACGTACAGACAGAGGCAGCATCTCAGTGAACAAGAGGAGAAACTGACCTGAGACCAGCTGGTGAAACATTAATGTAGATATGATGAAGCACGTACAGACAGAGGCAGCATCTCAGTGAACAAGAGGAGAAACTGACCTGAGTCCAGCTGGTGAAACATTAATGTAGATATGATGAAGCACGTACAGACAGAGGCAGCATCTCAGTGAACATGAGGAGAAACTGACCTGAGTCCAGCTGGTGAAACATTAATGTAGATATGATGAAGCACGTACAGACAGAGGCAGCATCTCAGTGAACAAGAGGAGAAACTGACCTGAGTCAGCTGGTGAAACATTAATGTAGATATGATGAGGCACGTACAGACAGAGACAGCATCTCAGTGAACAAGAGGAGAAGCTGACCTGAGACCAGCTGGTGAACATTAATGTAGATATGATGAAGCACGTACAGACAGAGGCAGCATCTCAGTGAACATGAGGAGAAACTGACCTGAGTCCAGCTGGTGAAACATTAATATAACATTAATGTAGATATGATGAAGCACGTACAGACAGAGGCAGCATCTCAGTGAACATGAGGAGAAACTGACCTGAGTCCAGCTGGTGAAACATTAATGTAGATATGATGAAGCACGTACAGACAGAGGCAGCATCTCAGTGAACATGAGGAGAAACTGACCTGAGTCCAGCTGGTGAAACATTAATGTAGATATGATGAAGCACGTACAGACAGAGGCAGCATCTCAGTGAACATGAGGAGAAACTGACCTGAGTCCAGCTGGTGAAACATTAATATAACATTAATGTAGATATGATGAAGCACGTACAGACAGAGGCAGCATCTCAGTGAACATGAGGAGAAACTGACCTGAGTCCAGCTGGTGAAACATTAATGTAGATATGATGAAGCACGTACAGACAGAGGCAGCATCTCATGAACATGAGGAGAAACTGACCTGAGTCCAGCTGGTGAAACATTAATATAACATTAATGTAGATATGATGAAGCACGTACGACAGAGGAGCATCTCAGTGAACAAGAGGAGAAGCTGACCTGAGACCAGCTGGTGAAACATTAATGTAGATATGATGAGGCACGTACAGACAGAGACAGCATCTCAGTGAACAAGAGGAGAAACTGACCTGAGACCAGCTGGTGAAACATTAATGTAGATATGATGAAGCACGTACAGACAGAGACAGCATCTCAGTGAACAAGAGGAGAAACTGACCTGAGACCAGCTGGTGAAACATTAATGTAGATATGATGAAGCACGTACAGACAGAGACAGCATCTCAGTGAACAAGAGGAGAAACTGACCTGAGTCCAGCTGGTGAAACATTAATGTAGATATGATGAGGCACGTACAGACAGAGACAGCATCTCAGTGAACAAGAGGAGAAACTGACCTGAGACCAGCTGGTGAAACATTAATGTAGATATGATGAAGCACGTACAGACAGAGACAGCATCTCAGTGAACAAGGAGAAACTGACCTGAGACCAGCTGGTGAAACATTAATGTAGATATGATGAAGCACGTACAGACAGAGGCAGCATCTCAGTGAACAAGAAGCTGTGAAGCTGCTTTTATCACCATCCTTCTTCCTCCGAATCCAATATATTATTATTATAATAATTGCAGCATCTTGCTATCTATTTCTATATTTTGTAGTGTTGGAAAAAAGATCCAAATTAAAGAATAAATGTGTTGACGTTATTCAATGAGTCCGACACAGATCTCTCCAGAATTTCATGCAAATCACAAAAGGAATAGTTATTTATTAAACGTTAAAGGATCTCTTGATTTACTTTCTCACCAAGAAAATACCGTATATTTATGATTGACTAAATCCGTACCTTATGGATATTCTCCTTTTACAAATATCGTTTTCTTGAAGTACGGATTCTTCTCGATGATAGTTTCTGATTCGTCTCAACGTGATGCACGCGGTTAGACGTGGTAGAAAACGGGATGAGTAGAATCTGCGTCCGGAGTTCACACTCGCCGTGTTTCCGCTGATGTCGAAGTCGTACCTTTGATTATTTCTAGTTTGCCACATTCCAGCCGTTTGTTTGTGAAACATGTATTTAAAGGTTTCAGGGCTGACCCGCCAGGAGAGCTCACAGGTGTGTGTGTGTGTGTGTGTGTGTGTGTGTGTGTGTGTGTGTGTGTGTGTGTGTGTGTGTGTGATCCATCTAACGACCTGTTGTGTGTTTGCCAGTGTTTTTATTTTTAGACGTATTTAATGCACAGATTCATAATTCTATTATTATCGTTTGAGCGTCCGTCTTCTCGCAGCACTTCATTTGTCACCGTGGACTCACTCCCAGACCGGGTTGTTTCTGTATTAGATGTAGATTATACTTCCCTGTTATAAATATATATCAGATGACATGTATGAGAACACTACGACTGTAGTAGCTCACAGAAATCTAATAAATCTCTCACCAAACCAAAGTGCTGCTGTGGTGTGTTCATTACGGCCCCGTGTGATGCTGAAGGATCACCCTCTGTTTTACGGGTTACTAAAGTATATCCCATGACCACGAGGGTTTGTGTTCACATAAGCATAGGGTGTAGCCGTGGCCGGTATGGGTGACGAGTGTCGTTCCATAATGACGTATGAACATCATTTACAGCACTTTATGTTTTAATGTTACGGAGCGGCTCAAATCCCTCGTTCATCCGGTTAGAGAATCCTTTATTGACAGAATGGCGCCATGCATACGGATCTGATCTGAGACACATCATATAGACAGCGAAAGACCTTCCATGCATGAGGTACAGAAGTCCTTATTTAAGGTATCGTGTTGGGTTGGCACCTATCCTTTGTGTCTATTGATGATCATTATATTTACAGCTTGGCCGTTCAGAATATGTGCCGCACTCACTGGAGCCCCGACAGTGCATTATTCTGCCCTATGAACCCAAGCTGACTGGTTTTTATACTTTATTTTTCATTTGTAGACAATGCAGAGGAAAAAACAAACAAGTAACATACATCATCAACATGTTCTCATGGGAAGATCTCCCTCACAACGGGTTCACAACCAATCTGTGTGCAACATACAGAAGCAGAGTTATGCACGAAGTATAGACTATTGTACCAAAAGGAGTAAAGCAGTATCAAATAAATATCTCTTCATGTGCAAACCCATTTGGACCAGTAGTTGTCACATTTTTCACTACAGAGTCTTAGAGAAAAAGCCTCCATGCGAAACAAGTCATTTACAATGTGTATCCATTCTCCCTTTGTTGGTGGAATTTCACAAGCCATTGTTTGCCTTTTTGCTGGCTGTCAGTAATATGTTAAGAAGATACTTGTCCCGAACACTAGATTCCACGGGTATATTAGCTAATAAATCCCCTCAAACGGTTTTGGAATCTCAAAGCCAAGAATTGAATTTATTTCCGTTATTATAGATAGCCAATAGGGTTTGATCCCTGGACAGTTCCAGAATACGTGGAAATGATCAGCCATTATATTACTACACTGCCTCCAGGGTCCAGATTCTGGTCTGTCATTCTGATGGTATTTTATTCTTAGAGTTAGAAAAAATCGAATGATATTCTTCCATGAGAATTCTCTCCAAAGGCCAGAGCTGGAGGCGGTGGATTGCATTTTACATATGTTAGACCAATCCTCTTCTGTAATAGTAATATTAGCTTCTACTTCCCATTTGGCTTTCGCACATAGGGTTGAGTGGTTCTTGGCAGATTGTAGACAGGAGTATATTCTAGAAACCCTTGTATGCGCCCACACAAATGTCAATCAGGTCAAATTCGGTGTTCCCTTTCATTCTAATATTCCTATCAAAGTGATGCCTGCGCTGTAAGTACCTGTAGAAATCCTGGGGCTCCTTCAGTGTGTTTTGATACAAAGTATTTTAAAAAGGACTAAATAAATAGCGCCAAAGCTTTGACGTTACTTCTTTACAGATGCACTCTTTAACCTTTCGCCACCTTCGTAGCAAAAATGTACACGCCCCAAAAAACTGCTATTTAATCAATCAATATTTTTTTCTACATGAATCACTGAAACAACTTCTAAGTACTCAGAACTACCAAACACTCCATCATTGTCAGAATGTTAACCCTTTAAACGCCGGTTTAATTATTTGAATTATTTCATTCCTCTGAAAAATGCCTCATTGACTTCCATTCAAACCACATTTGTTGATCTCACTGCCATTGCAGTATAATGTGCTGACCGTCTCATTTCGTACACCGCTCGGTTCGCTGGTCCTTCACTTTATTTTTAGTTTTATATACATTTATTTTGGACGAAAACTTAGCGTGAGGAAAGTGTGGCGTGAGATATGGGTTAATTGCGTGAGTGTTGGCAGCCCTGTCTAAATTACGCCATATAAACATTGATTTTAATTTCTTACCATGTTTACAGCAGCACAATGTAAGGAAGCAAACAGGTCAGTGTGTGATGAGGTCACCTGAGAGCAGCTCGTTAACAGCTCTCATTAAGGCCGGAGCTCGTTAGTCCACAGAGTCCACGCTGCAGCTCATTAACCACAAACATCATTTCATCATCTGCAGGATGTTTTACCGCCCTGACCTCTGCCCTGCAGGCTTCTCACTTGATGTGAGTGACATCTCAGTACTTTTGTATCTACGTGTACTGTCTGGGAGCATGAGGGCCAATATGTAGTATGTTAAAATGCCCTCTACGGGATGGTGCATCATACCGGTCAAACTTAAGGCGAGACTTCCATTTTTTAACTTAAATGTATCAGCTAGACATTTCTCCAGTTAATTACTTACAATAAGGCAATTGGTTTTTGTATTATAAGTTTTCTGAAATAGTTTAATGTTTAAATATGCAAATTACTCATTATCTTATTAAATATGCACATATTTTAACACATTTCAGGAACACAAATCTGAACTTTGGATAAAGCCAGGTTCAAAATGCTAGTTTCATTTTGTAGTCATATTAGAATCTAAGGCTTTTACAGAAGGGATTTTAGATATCTCTCTTTATCACTCCATACATCAGAAGATACTGTCAACAGCCCTAAAATATCCATTTTCACCATGTTTTTAGGTGTACAATGTTGTATAATTCAGGCTGTGAATGATATATGAACAAACCCTTCAGCAAAAACCTTCAGAATATTGATAGGAATATAACTGGAAGGTTTGGTGCATGTAAGTGCTACTGACGTGGACATTTCTCACTCATCCAGAATGTAGCGGCTCGTCTGCTCTTCAACCTTCCTACATGTTCCCACCCCACGCCGCTCCTCCGCTCCCTCCACTGGCTTCCGGTAACTGCTAGAATCCACTTCAAGACCCTGGTGCTTGGTACCATGCTGCGAATGGATCTGGCCCTTCCTACATCCAGGACATGGTTAAACCGTACACCCCAGCACGTGCACTCCGCTCTGCATCAGCCAGACGACTCGCTGCACCCTCGCTGCGAGGGGGACCCGAGTTCCCATCAGCAGAAACACGTGGGTTTGTATCCTTAGCTTTGTTCGTTATTCTCGCGTCCAGGAGAGAAGCTCAGGATAAATGAGACCAATGGAGTCTCTCGAATAAGGTTCAAATGGGTACTTTAATTGAAATGGCGCGGTAATGTTTCAAGCAGAGATATGGTGCCGAGAGAGGAAACCGCTGTGGCGCCTCGAGAGCGAAGGGTCGAGGAACACATCAACCGTTTAAATATCCTCCTTGTGTGCCGGTTTGCGCTGCTGGGGGTCCTCCGATCTTCAATGTTCGTTGTTGCGCATAAGACAGGACTCAGACATTGTCCGTTCAATATATAACTAAACACGCCTTTCCTCCTCATATTGTCTTTCATCACTTTTCATTTATTGTATTTTAAACGCTGTAATTCAATACTTTAAAATCACTGGAAATACTTTACGACAGGTATCATTTCCGGTAGTCCCGGATGTTGTCACATGCTACCCACGTCTGTAAACAAAACGTATTAAAATAAACTGTACCTTCACTTAATATTCAGCAATAATAATATCTCGGCGTCTATAGTTGTAATGTTATAATCAGTAGGTTTCGGTGTGCAACACTCCGTGTCTTTTCGCTTCTAAATTCACCTCTATAGGGAAAGGAATATTAGCCACATGCTAAATGCTAACCGGAGATGAAGGATTTTCAGAATAAAAGCTTGACAACAGACATTGTGCTTTTCACCTCTGGCTTTTCAGTATAAAACAGCATTTAAACTGACGGTATGTTTAAACTAAATTATGCCATAAAACATTCTAACACTATCCGAAACACGTAGGTTTGCTGTCCTGGCTCCAAGATGGTGGAACGAGCTCCCACTGACATCAGGACAGCAGAAAGCTCACACACCTTCCAGACTGAAGCTCATCTCCTTCGACTCCACTTCGAGGATAGAACTGCTAACAAAGCACTTATATACTAACAAAGGACTGGCTCCTCTAAAGCCAGCTGAGTAGCACTTGAGATGCTTGGCTCTATGAAGCCTGATGTACTTTATGATTCTGTTTTCTTCAAGGTTGTGTCTTCCTGGTCGAACGCACTTATTGTGAGTCTCTTTGGGTAAAAGCCTCAGCTAAATGTGATGAGATGTAATTTTGAGAAAACGACCTTTAAAGATTGCAGCGAGGCGCTAGCTAAACCCTGCTGTTCTCTGGATGACAGCTTGCGCCTCGACGCACTCCGTGAAGGCATTTCATGTTCGGGGTCATTTGTATAACCTTGCTTCGTGCAAGTGACAATTGTCGTCTTCTCTGTGAACGTTTTTATCGCTGTTCTTTTGCCATTTTGAGATTTAAATTTCCATGGGAAAGCTAAACGAGGAAGTGTTTTAGCACACCACGTGACGAATCTGAACGAATCACGTTGTCAGAAATTGACACCAGCCAATGAGGTTTCGTTGAAGTGTCAGGGGTGAGCGAAGCAGGACCCAAACGCAGATTTCTCAGAAAAAGCACCTTTATTTCAAGGCTATAAACAAACAGAACTCTTCCCCGTGAACAACGTCAAACAACAACAAGGAACTCACAAAGACTAACAGAAAACACAGAACCTAAATGCACACATGACTAATCAAACAACCAAGAGACAGGTGAGCAGGGTAATCAGGGCGGGAACACAGACAGAAAGCAACAGGCAACACTTTTCAAGATAAAACAGGAAACCAAAGACAGAACAAGACAGAACACAGACAGATCGTAACATTAAGACCCTTTGGTGACGCAAACAGACAAACTATAGTAAAATAAACACCTCAATGTGTATTTTGTACGTTTTCCTTCCAAAAGCCTGAAAGAAAACATGTTATGGAATCAAAATAGCACAACATCTCAAAAATGACCAGTGCATGAAAAACTATGTGTTTGCCGTGCCTTAAGCCCAAGACCCCCGAACCCGACCTCGGTGAAAGGCGAGATCTATCTATTGCAGAATTGAGTGAAAAAGACGGCCCGGACAGGCCTTTTATGACAGGCCTTTTATGTCGGCTAATTGCATCTGAATTACATCAAATCATTTGGCGCAACTTCCAATTTGATTAAACCAAGAACACAACATAACTAACAAGTCAAAAAGGATAAATATATATATTTACATCATTTTAAGTTTCCTTCATTACAATCCTAAATATAAACGTATGTTATTTTCCATTTCTTTGAGTGAATGAGTAAATTATTTTGTTGACAGCAACAACAGAGAAAGAAACAACATCTTGCAGTGAGCAGATAACTTCAAGGGCCATTTTAACTGTGAGGCTTATCCACTGCAGCTTCATGCAAGGGCCGAAACTACAACATCTGCAAGCAACAGCATCTGAGGGCTTCTTAAGATGTAATAAACTATGAATGTTTCATATCCATGTAACGGGAAGAAACTCAGCTAACTGATCTTTTTTTTTTTTTAAACCACAAAGCTAACGCTGAGCCTCTAGATTAGCCACGAGCGAAAACATGCTAACTACGGTTGCACAGCAAACACGGTATAACCAGTGTTGGGAAAGTTCACTTTCTACATGAACTAGTTCAGTTCACAGTTCACACATTTTAAAATGAACTAGTTCAGTTCATAGTTCATAATTCAAAATGTTGAACTAAAGTTCATGGTTTCAAAAATGAACTAATTTATAGTTCATAGTTCTTTTTTCAATAAGTTGCTGCGAGCTATTATTTGTCTCCTGTACGATGTTAATGGGCCATTTCAATTTTTACAATATCCTCAGAGGGCCGTACAAGTTATTGACCTCTGCTTAAAAAAACTAAAATCACAGCTCATTCATTTCATTCTGTGCAAAGAAAAAGCAGCCTCTGAATCCAGATATCTCACCATGACTCGCGTATGCATGCACGTGCACGGTGTGGCGTGACCACCAACACAGAAAGATATGGACACAAGATGTGTGCAAATGTATTTAGTTTCCTATCCATGTGAACATGCTTTAAGTGGGGGGGGGACCTAACCTCCTCTAGAGGGGTCCGGGGGGCATGCTCCCCCGGGAAGATTTTTTTTTAAATGTTGAAGTTGAAAGCATCAATCTGGTGCACTTTGAGAGCAACATTAGGAGATCTATGGACACATCGCTCAACACCCAAACACAACTGGAAGCAGATTTTCTTTTAATTTATGGATATTTGACAAATCACTCCCCTTTCAAACTGTATTCTTCTTTATTAATAACTGTCATATAGTATTTTATACCTGTTTACTTTATTCTCTTGTTTTTTTTATAACTATAATGATCATATAAAGATGTGCCTTTACCTCACTGGTTGTAGACAAAGCTTCTTATATTCGTTAGCATAGCTAGCTAACCAGATGCTAATGATAACAACACAGTTATTGACTGTATGACAGATGAGCAGATCGCCACTGGGCTTTCAACTAAAGACACAGACACGCAGAAACTGCGGCATGTGTATGGACTTATCGGTACTGCAATTTCTGAAGTGCTGGAGTGGCGTTCTGGTGCTCTCCGTCAGAACTGCACCCCTGTCAGTCGAGACATATACCACGTGATGACACGTTAGGCTCGTGTTGTGTTCAAGGACCCTGACCTTGGCCAGGAAAAACAGACACTCGCTTGTTTAATTTTTTTGCGGTCTAGATTTCTTTCATTTTTTATTTTTTGCGTGTGTTTATAAATTACCTCGAGAGCCGTACCAAATTGTCTCGCGGGCCGTATACGGCCCGGAGGCCGGAGGTTCCCCACCCCTGCCGTAGAGTCTCACTCTGAGCGAGTGCTGCTGCAGCTGCTCTCGGCTTCGTCCATACTTCATTCAATGCTCGCCGGTTCCGCGGTTCCACATTGTTTCTTGTGAGGAGTCTGATATATTTAGTATATTTATATTTTAGTGCGACAGCCAGGGGTGACAGGCGCGTACGCGTCACAGGCAGCTTGCTGTTGCCAGATTGGGTGGTTTTCCGCATTATTTTGAAGCCTGTTTACGGTGTGTTTTAACTGGGTTTTCGGCTGAAAGGCATATGAAATCTGGCACACTTTTGAACGCCGTTATAATACAGTGCTGAGAATGAACGCACTTTTGAACGCCGTTATACAGTGCTGAGAATGAACGCGTTCTCAATTACGTTCATCTAGCGGAAATACAGTACGTTCAGTTCACGTTCGCCCAAAATATGAACGCGTTCATGAACGATCGTTCATTGAACGCGTTCAGGTACATCACTGGGTATAACACCCTTATTACTTATCGTAACGGCATATCCAACATATCGATTAGCATCGTGAGAAGACACAGAATCGATAAGTATATATATCATCACTCCATGATAAGAAATTGCAAACTTATTAACAAAAACAGACATCAAAACACGTGGCGGTAGGTCGCAAAAACGGGAATATGTCTTACCACTGTTGTCTGATCAAAAGTGGTCTTCAATGGCATTACAACGATGAAAACGCTGCTGAAGTTAATCCAATGTGTCTCTTTGAAATGATTTCTGATCATCCATAAGCAACAAACCTACTTTTCCGTTTTCAGATTTCAGAGCGTGAGACAGGTTTTGATTTGGGGAAACTGCATGCGCAGAGCCCCCACTTTTTTTGGGTAACGTTGCTGTGTGTGTGGAAATGCCCCTTCAATTATATTGGCTCTAACGGTCAAAAAGAGATGTCAATCATAAAAATCGACCAATGGATTCCAGAGAAACGGCAAAAACGTCCATTTCCACCCAAATGGCCCCAGAGGTGGAGTTTATTTTGCTAAACCTCTCTAAAAAGGTCAAATGTCTCTTGTTACAGGGTACTTATTATATGTTAAGCTATTAGTCTACTAACCCATCATCCAAGGGTAGTTTTCACTATAAGTAAAAATATATATTTGGACGCACACTATAATTTACCATGTTCAATCTGAATTGACTTTAAAGTAAAAAACATCTATATTGATTCTGACTTTTCTACATCCAACTCACAGGTTTATCATTACTTTGAGAAAATATTATTAATGTTCCCCTTTTAGAAGATATGGTCCTTTGTTCTGGGAATGTCATTTTCGAGCCTGAGACCTGAAAAACAGGCTCAGGGCCTAACTGGTTAAAACTGGTTATTTTAACACAATTCTTACAAATAAAAAATTCTAACAACATTCTTTATCCATGCATAAACCATTGGTGCGTTCACACCGGACGCGATGGGAATGACGCGATAGTCAATCAGTGGTGAGGATCTCAGCCTGCCGTCACTGACGTTGAATCAAAAAACAAAACATCAGCCGTTAGCTGATTGCACTCACAGCTCCTCATGTCTGTTCAGAAACTGGACAAAAGTTAAACAAGAACAAACCACAGACTGTCTGTGTCATGGAGAACACAGTCGCTGTTGTGTCTGTATCATGTTGTTATGAGTGTGGACGGAGCATATATTATACAACGTTAGTTTAGCCTGATCGATCCGATCTCCATTTAAAAGGTTGTTCGCCTGCCGTCTGTCTGCAGACTTGTCAACTTACTAACCGGTATCAGTATGTTGTGATCAACCTGATCTCACCAGAATGCGTGACACCACCACGACTTCTTAACACCACAATGCGTGGTGGAGTCACGAACTTTGTTACATGTGCGTGTCGGCACCACGCAAACAACCCCAATGTAAAGTGAATGAGGCTCCTTTGTCGTGGTGCACACACGCATTTCTACAACGTCCTGCAGTGAGCTTTTATTCTATAAAACGTTTTTTTAAATCTACTTTATAGCTTGTAGTAACTGTTTGAAATTAAAATCAATGTTGATATGGCGTAATTTGAATTAAATACACTATTTAATTTAAATCAGTTTTATTTTGAAAAACCTGAAGTTCACTAACTATTAACTTAATACTTTTATTCTGAAAATGCTTCACTTCCAGTTAGCATTAGCATGTGGCGTAATGCTGCATTTCCAAACCGTGAATCGAAGGTGAAATGACATGTGGTGTTGTACACTGAGCACACTGGGTTTAGCACTCATGTATTGCCGCTGAATAACGTTTATTAGGGAATGTTTAAATAACCACAGACACCAGAATGATGTAATTTAACAATAGAACAAGGCAGGAATTGCATTGGACCCCGACGACGCCGGCCACTAGGAGAAGACCTCAGATGACAACAGGAAGAGCAAGCCAAGGATTGACCTCTTCCTCCTGCTGACCTGGACTGACCGGGCGGATGAGGAGAGCGCCTCCACTCGCACATTTCATTTTGTACACCACCGCATCTTTTGTGTAATTAAATGCTGTTAACTTTTATAAGCTTCCCTTGACTCTTTTCAGTCTCTCCTGCCTTCAGGGTTCTAGAATTCACTAACATAACTCACAGGAGACTTCTTTTATTTTTCGTCAGAATGTAAAAATTACATTAGTTGTGCAGGAGCTTAAGTTTCACTTTCGATGGCATTTTATAGCCCAGAGCAACACCTTCATCTCACATGTTGCCACTTGTTTGTACCATTTTCAGGCGATTTGTAATCTGTTCTAGAAAAACGATGCGTTTTTTGATATTTGTGGAGTTAGGTGGTCCGCGAGTGTTTTTTTTTAGTGGTTAAGTGTCCTTGGTATGAAAAAGTTTGAGAAACACTGCTCTACATGGATGTTTGTGTGGTGCAATCAAACAGTGTTGGGATCAGCTGTCTCTGCGGCAGCTCAGCAGCCTCTTCAATAAGTGAACACCTCCTTTAACTTCAGTCCGTACACCACGGGGTTCAGTACAGTAGGTAGTAGCATCAGCATGGAGGTGATGAGGGTGGAGTCAGATTCTCTGTTGCTCTGCAGGCGGCGAAGCATCAGATCTAAGCAGATGTTGATGGAATAGTTAAAGAAGCCGAGCAGGTGAGGAAGACAGGTTTGTAGAGCTTTGCTGCTGAAGCTACGTGAGCGCCGCAGGCAGATGAAGAGGATCCTAGCGTAGGAGAAGAGAATGAAGGCGGCCGGGAAGACAATAACTGCTGTGATCAGCAGAATGTATATTCCACTCAGCTGTGCTGCAGCACCACCGCAGCTCAGGCTCACAAGGCTGTAGATGTCGCAGTAGGCCCTGTTGAGCTGCGCCCTGCAGATCGGTAAGCGGCTAGCCAGCAGCGTTGTGACTCCCACTAGAATAACAGGCAGCATCCAGCAGAGAAGCAGCATCAGCACCACCTTGGCAGGAGTTACCAGCACAGCGTAGTGCATCGGGTGGCAGATGGACAGGTAGCGGTCAAAGGCCATGGCCGACAACACGAAGAAGCTAGCTCCACCAAGAGAGGAAAGTAAGAAACCCTGGCACAGACACATAGTCCGGGACACCTGCACCAAGCCGGCGCCGGACAGCAACAGATCAGACAGAAGTTTGGGATAAAACACGGTGCTGGCTGTGAGAGAGTTCAGCAGAAATGATGCCACGAAGGCAAACATGGGCCGGTGAAGAGCTCGCTGCGAACAGATGATATAAATCACCAGAGAGTCACTGAACAACACGAAGAGGTACAGCAACAAAAACACGAAGAATAAGAGCGAGCTGTGGCCAGACATCGAGGAGAAACCGACCAGCGTCAGGGACGAGGTCACGTTAAACCCTGCTGACGTCATGAGGAGACCCCACCAAACAACACGCTGTGACCTCAGGTCAACAACAACAACAACAGAGCTAACCAACCTGTTGACATCTAAATAAAGGATATAACATTAGTTTATATCACATTGACATATACAGTAGTAATAAGGAAACTGGAATATTTAGAACACACATTTATTTAACATTCATATTTAACACGTGTATTCATAGAATATGAATTCACAGTTAATTAATCAGATACTAAAATATCTGCTTTAACATTAATGTATAGGTCAATGATAAATATCTATCACGAATCAGAAACAGGCAAAAGCATCATCGCAAGGAACACGAAAAATGAGAAACATGACATTAATATATGTGAAATTAGTCATAAACCAGCAGAACAATCATCACAAGGAACACGAAACATGAGGAGAAACGGACCTGAATCCACCTGTTTAAATATTAATACATACCATTATGCATCACCACAGTGAACCATTGAATGTACGTGAACACGAAACGTGAGAAACATCAACAAATGTGTTAATACATACACAGAACATTAATAGTTATAAGATTAATCATTAAAACAGAGAAACTGACCTGAGACCAGCTGGTGAAACATTAATGTAGATATGATGAAGCACGTACAGACAGAGACAGCATCTCAGTGAACATGAGGAGAAACTGACCTGAGACCAGCTGGTGAAACATTAATGTAGATATGATGAAGCACGTACAGACAGAGGCAGCATCTCAGTGAACAAGAGGAGAAACTGACCTGAGACCAGCTGGTGAAACATTAATGTAGATATGATGAAGCACGTACAGACAGAGACAGCATCTCAGTGAACATGAGGAGAAACTGACCTGAGACCAGCTGGTGAAACATTAATGTAGATATGATGAAGCACGTACAGACAGAGGCAGCATCTCAGTGAACAAGAGGAGAAACTGACCTGAGACCAGCTGGTGAAACATTAATGTAGATATGATGAAGCACGTACAGACAGAGGCAGCATCTCAGTGAACAAGAGGAGAAACTGACCTGAGTCCAGCTGGTGAAACATTAATGTAGATATGATGAAGCACGTACAGACAGAGGCAGCATCTCAGTGAACATGAGGAGAAACTGACCTGAGTCCAGCTGGTGAAACATTAATGTAGATATGATGAAGCACGTACAGACAGAGGCAGCATCTCAGTGAACAAGAGGAGAAACTGACCTGAGTCCAGCTGGTGAAACATTAATGTAGATATGATGAGGCACGTACAGACAGAGACAGCATCTCAGTGAACAAGAGGAGAAACTGACCTGAGTCCAGCTGGTGAAACATTAATGTAGATATGATGAAGCACGTACAGACAGAGGCAGCATCTCAGTGAACATGAGGAGAAACTGACCTGAGTCCAGCTGGTGAAACATTAATATAACATTAATGTAGATATGATGAAGCACGTACAGACAGAGGCAGCATCTCAGTGAACATGAGGAGAAACTGACCTGAGTCCAGCTGGTGAAACATTAATGTAGATATGATGAAGCACGTACAGACAGAGGCAGCATCTCAGTGAACATGAGGAGAAACTGACCTGAGTCCAGCTGGTGAAACATTAATGTAGATATGATGAAGCACGTACAGACAGAGGCAGCATCTCAGTGAACATGAGGAGAAACTGACCTGAGTCCAGCTGGTGAAACATTAATATAACATTAATGTAGATATGATGAAGCACGTACAGACAGAGGCAGCATCTCAGTGAACATGAGGAGAAACTGACCTGAGTCCAGCTGGTGAAACATTAATGTAGATATGATGAAGCACGTACAGACAGAGGCAGCATCTCAGTGAACATGAGGAGAAACTGACCTGAGTCCAGCTGGTGAAACATTAATATAACATTAATGTAGATATGATGAAGCACGTACAGACAGAGGCAGCATCTCAGTGAACAAGAGGAGAAGCTGACCTGAGACCAGCTGGTGAAACATTAATGTAGATATGATGAGGCACGTACAGACAGAGACAGCATCTCAGTGAACAAGAGGAGAAACTGACCTGAGACCAGCTGGTGAAACATTAATGTAGATATGATGAAGCACGTACAGACAGAGACAGCATCTCAGTGAACAAGAGGAGAAACTGACCTGAGACCAGCTGGTGAAACATTAATGTAGATATGATGAAGCACGTACAGACAGAGACAGCATCTCAGTGAACAAGAGGAGAAACTGACCTGAGTCCAGCTGGTGAAACATTAATGTAGATATGATGAAGCACGTACAGACAGAGGACAGCATCTCAGGGAACAAGAGGAGAAACTGACCTGAGACCAGCTGGTGAAACATTAATGTAGATATGATGAAGCACGTACAGACAGAGACAGCATCTCAGTGAACAAGAGGAGAAACTGACCTGAGACCAGCTGGTGAAACATTAATGTAGATATGATGAAGCACGTACAGACAGAGGCAGCATCTCAGTGAACAAGAAGCTGTGAAGCTGCTTTTATCACCATCCTTCTTCCTCCGTGGAGATCATTGTATATTCATTAAAGGTCATCTGCCAATCACAAATATCTTGTTGTTTGGAATGGCAGGTTCTGAGAAGGCAATGTCAAGTTAATGTAAAACAGACATAAACATCTTCAAATAGTAAAAACTACTCATATGCTAAAACCTCTCGTTCTTAACACAGACTATATTCAGGGTCGATATGGGTTGAACTGAGATTCCCACACACACACTTTAAGATGTTCTGATACGCCCGACCGATACAAAGCACGGCTTTGAAGGAAAGGATGAAGTCACTAATCATGTAGTTGCTTTGAACTGTTCTTTGGTAAGTGTGCAGAGCAATGGTGATTTGAAGGTTGAATATTTGTGTATATATTAATGATTAATGTAAATTAATTCCAGTTAAATGTAACTATTAGGAAGACGGTTCTGTTTGTAATTCTTTCTGTTTTCATTGTGTTATTTGGTGGCATCAATGTGTGCATGTGATACAGGAGCAGTGTCTTTCGGGCCTCGTAGCCCTTAAGGTCAGAATAAAGAGATCCTCGACCACGCACCGCATAGAAAGGTTCAACCTGTCTGGGAATGGATGCAAAACATCTGTTGTCTCATTATCATCTATTTGCTGAGGTTTGGTTTTGAGTCCAAACGTGTTAAAGCAGGAACACGTGCAGCGCTGTGGGCCGCCGGTTAGCATCTGTTCCCTTCATGAGCACATCCAGTGTGACTGACATCCAATTAACATTCATGGCAGAGCACACATTTAATTAACCAGAAAAACCCAATCTTTCACTTATTCGGGATGGACATGATCCTCAGAGACGTTTAATTATATTTCAATCATCCGTCTTTCTTGGTCATTGTGCAATATTACTCATTATGAATAAAACACACCAGGACACAGCTCTTCGGGTCCCGCGGGGAAATACCCGTTGTGTCCTCGTTACGGCCTCTAATGTAATCTGACTGGCAGCTCAACGCCCTCTCTCAATCACTGTGCTGGACAAAGACGACAACTCCACTCATTTACTACAAAAAGCCAACGTTAGACAGCTAGAAATGCTTTTGATCAAAGCATATGCAGGACCCCAGTGAGCTCCAGAGTAGGTGCATAGTTTTAGGGAACCATATTAATGATAAAATAAATCACTTGAATACAAAAGTAATGATTATAAATCATTTTTAGTGAGAAGCAAGCTGCAGCACCTCACTTTCTAACCCAGGAAAAGTGCTTTAAACCTGGGGGAAAGTCTTCTGAATGTGGGGGAAAGTGTTTTAAAAATAGGAGGAGAGTCACTAACTGTTACCCAGAGAACAGGCTGCAGTGTGTCAAATATTAGGAACCATCCCATGGTTGGTGTGCCAATAAGGGGGAACTTTCCCTTACTAATGTTCCCTATCAAACGTTCAATAGCTAGCTTACATTAGCTTTCTAAAAACACGAACATTTTGGAGGACCGCCTCAGCCCAGCTGTATTCGAGGTGTTATTGAGGTGTTAATATGAGGAGATTATCCCGCTGAACTAAACGTATAAGAATCATAAACATTTGTTTAACCATCCCGTTGTCCCTCGGGTCAGGGGGACCCTCCGTGTAGCGTAGCTCTCCACGTCGCCCCTCCGCAGCCCTCGGGGTCCGAGCGACCCTCCTAATCCTGCTCTTCCTCGTTCTCCTCGTCCTCCTCCCCCATCATCCTTCGCCAACCGGTCCGCAGCCCTCTGGGTCCGAGCGACCCACCCCTTCGTCCTCAGCCTCCAGTCCCTTCTAACCCTCCGCCTCCCCGCCGCCCTCCGGGTCCGAGCGACCCTCCTCCCTCCTTCACCGCCACCAGCACCACCGCCGCATCCACCACCACCCCGTCTAGCCTGGCTCTCCGCAGCTTCCCTCCGCAGCCCCACAGGTCCGAGCGACCCTCCTCCCTCCTTCACCGCCACCAGCACCACCGCCGCATCCACCACCACCCCGTCTAGCCTGGCTCTCCGCAGCTTCCCTCCGCAGCCCCACGGGTCCGAGCGACCCCCGGGTCAGAGCGACCCTCCTCCCACCGCCACCCCGTCCCGTCTGGCCTAGCTCTCCCCGCAGCTTCCCTCCGCAGCCCCACGGGTCCGAGCGACCCTCCTCCCTCCTTCGCCGCCACCCCGTCCCGTCTAGCCTAGCTCTCCCCGCAGCTTCCCTCCCACGGGTCCGAGCGACCCTCCTCCCTCCTTCGCCGAGCAGCAGCAGCACCGCGGCCAACCCCGGGTCAGAGCGACCCTCCTCCCTCCTTCGCCGCCACCCCGTCCCATCTAGCCTAGAAGGGCAGGAACGTGGTTCTCTTGAGCACGCGGCACACGGGGCCCCCCGAGATCAGCGAGCGCGCCGACTACAACCGCAACGTGGAAAACCTGGACAAGGTGATCGGCGCCTGCAGCTGCAGGAGGATGACCGCGCGCTGGCCCCTGGTGGTCTTCCACAACATCCTGGACGTGTCCTGCTACAACGCCTTTGTCGTGTGGCGAGAGCTCAACCCCGGGTGGATGCCCGGGAAGCGCAACAAGAGGAGGGTGTTCCTGGAGCGGCTGGGCAAGCGCTGGTGGCTCCGTTCATCGAGAGGAGGAAGCGTCTCCCTCGCACCTCGGCCGCGGTCGTGAAAGCCGTCCGCGCGGAAGGAGCTCGCGAACGGGCCAGCTGTGGCGGCGGCGGAGAAGGTGGTAACGGTGACGCAGGCACGGACTCTGCGCGCACGGACTCCCCGCGCACGGACTCCCCGTTCTCCTCCTCCTCCGCGTCCCGGCCCCGTGCCCAGGCGAGCAAGAGGTGTCAGATCTGCCCGTCCAAAAAGGACCGTAAGACGCACGCGGTGTGCTGCGGAAGCGGCAGATACGTCTGCAAAAGCTGCGCGCTCGCCTACAGCCCCGCGGGTTGCCCCTCGCGCGGCGATCCGTGAGCGCGGTGCGGTTTCGCAGTTTGACCCGGTGAAAGGGAGGACACGGGGCGTGTAGGGGATCGGAGGACAACACGAGGGTTAATGCATTTTAACGTGAAACCGGAAGTCGTCATTGTTGTCGTCTCTCAATACAGCTTTTCAAAGTAAACTTTAACCGGAACTGTATTCAGAATAAAATAGTTTTAAAATTACTGTATGTTTAAAACTATATTACATCATTAAACATTGATTTTAATTTCTTACAGTAACACAGTCAGGAGACCTTTACAAACGGCCCGCCCCCTCGCACACAGACGGGAGAGAGATCTCTCTCATCTGGATTGGAAAGATCGAAAATACATCAGACGCATGTTGTAGTCTTTTTGCGTATTAGAAACGGAGTTGGCGAAAATAAAACTGCGATATAATGTTTATGTAGCAATAATACAGAAGACGTATATTTTTTAAATGTCTTCAGTACCATAACGTCGGAGCTTAACGGTACCACGTTCTTTCCTAATTCCGGCCCGGGGCCCGTTTGATACCGGGGCTCGGTACCCATCCCTACATGGGGAGAGGCGCAGCATATTGCTAAGGACTGAATGAGATGGAGAGTTCTCATTATTCACGGGCCAGAAATGTGCGGGCCGCTGGCTGTCGGTATACGTACTGTGTGTGTGTGTGTGTGTGTGTGTGTGTGTGTGTGTTGTGTGTGTGTGTGTGTGTGTGTGTGTGTGTGTGTGTTGCTAAATGTTTTGTGCGTGTGTGTTTATGTTGACAAGGAGGTTTAATAACTGTGTGCTACACAACACTTGCAGTCAGTTTCCTTTTCATCGCCGTTCGTAGTAGAGTTAGCAGGGTATTTTTATTTTAACTCTCGTCCCAACATTTTTTTTTATCCTCCCCGACCCTATTTTTTTTGGCTCCGGGACGACCTTAAGCTCGAGCCCTGTATAGATGTCCTTATTTCAAGCTGTTGGAGGTCTAGGTGCCGTTTTGCTTCTCTTGTGTTGGTTTGGCACTTATCCTTTTTGTGTCTATTGATGATCATTATATTTACAGCTTGGGCCCGTTTATGTGCCGCACTAACACTCACTGGAGCACCTCAAGTGGATTATTCTGCCCCTATGAACCCAAGCTGACCATTTCCTTCAGTGTGTTTTGATAAAAAGTATTTTAAAATGACAATAAATAGCACCAAAAAATAGCTTTGACGTTATTTTCTTTACATATTGACTCTTTAATTTGCTTTGATTATTGCTTTGTCTTGTTTGTGCAGGTTTAGCCTCTGGGTGATTACAGCAGCACAATGTAAGGAAGCAAACAGGTCAGTGTGTTGATGAGGTCACCTGAGAGCAGCTCGTTAACAGCTCTCATTAAGGCCGGAGCTCGTTAGTCCACAGAGTCCACGCTGCAGCTCATTAACCACAAACATCATTTCATCATCTGCAGGATGTTTTACCGCCCTGACCTCTGCCCTGCAGGCTTCTCACTTTATGTGAGTGACATCTCAGTACTTTTGTATGTACGTGTACTGTCTGGGAGCATGAGGGCCAATATGTAGTATGTTAAAATGCACTCTCAGTACTGGATGGTGCATCATACCGGTCAAACAGTTGAGAGTAAACGGCAGACACATCTCACCATCAACAGCATCTCGGCTACGACACTGAAGCTACGCAACAAAGTGTGATTGCGGATCCTCTCGTGAACCCTGCACCACACAAAGCTATACATGTGGGGTGGTTTCTATATTCAAATACTGTTAGAAATTAAAATCAATGTTTTATGGCATAATTTAGTTTAAACTAAAGAGTATTGCACACCAAAGCCGACTGACTTTAACACTACATCTATAGACATCGAGATATTACTATTGCTGAATATTAACCCTCCTGTTGTCTTCGGGTCAAAGCTGACCGATTTACTACTTCCATCAATCATAATTATTTTGTTTTACATTCGAGTGCATTAAGGCTTTATGATATCCTTCACAGTAGACGTTTGAACATATACAATTGCTGATCACCACTTTTCATTGCATTTTGGATGATTTAGTCAACTTTGTAACACCCATGGTGTTACCGCTCAAAAATGCCGCCATAAATTAAAGGAACGAGTAACCATCCGGATCAGATAAAACACCCACACACACACCCATACTCTAGACGTGTTCCCCCCCTCCTTATGTGCCCATCCCCCCATGTGAATCACACCTGGCACTCACAAACACACAGAACAATTTGACACATTTCCCGCTCTTATGTGCCCATCCCCCCATGTGAATCACACCTGGCACACGCAATACATGTTCAGTGTCTATTATTTGTATATTTACTGCAGTTTTTCATGTATACAAGTAGTCTGATACAATATGTACAGTTTGAAAGGGTGTTAAATGAAATTTGGTGATGATTAATGGTTTTTGTGCTAATGTAATAGTTAAAACAGGACCGGTCACATTTGACCGCGAACACCAAAGTAAGGGGAAACGAAGACAACAGGAGGGTTTTTAAATGAAGGTACAGTTATTTTAATACGTTTTGTTTACAGACGTGAGTTGGTATGACAACATCCGGAACTACCGTAAATGATAACTGCCGTAAAGTATTTCCAGTATTATTAAAGTAATGAATTACAGCCGTTAAAATGCAATAAATAAAAAGTTATGAAAGCGATAAGGAGGAGAAAAGGCGTGTGGATGTAAGCAATGAATGTAAAATGTCTAAATCCTCTGTTTAACGCGATCTCGGACATTGAAGACTAAGGCGGGGCCCCCTTCTTCAGCACGAGAGAGGATATAAGGCGGCGGGTGAGCACAACTCTGCCCTTCCTTCTTCGCAGCTGCCACCACCGAGACAACACCGGCATTTGTCTCTTCTTTACCTTCTGCTTGTCCCATGACCACGTTACTTAATTAAAGTACCCGTTTGAACCTTCTCAGAGACTCCACTTTATTTTAAGTTTCTCTCCTGGGAGCGAGAGGAGCGTCACAGTTTTCTTCAATACTCAGTGTTTCTGTTAGCCGGTATTTGACTGTAAAAATGGTAGAATATAAATCTCTCCGGTCATGTTGTACAGTAAAAATAATTGGCTGTAAGCACAATTGAAAGTGTATCAAAAATACTTTTAATAGACAAGTCAGCACCTACGCACCAGGTTTGTTAAAGAGCAACTTGCAGGTTTTGAGCCACCACTGCTACCTTTCTCTCCGATGGCCGTTATTTCTTCTAATCCTTGGCTGCTCCTGGTCTCGTAGACGCCTAGCAGTCTCAGAATTATATGGTTGTGGTCCGTCATATGCATTCAAATATACATTTCCAACCTCTTCCGTGTCAAAACTTCTATTGTGATCCATGTTTATTCATACGTTAGACCGTCCGCTCTCCCTGATGTGACGTCACACGCGGGAGGTCACGCGGGTGGTCTTTTTTTATGCGGAAGTAAAAATGTCGCCAGAAGTCACTGTGGAGTATATTTTTTGGAAAATCTAGTGTATCCATCATTTTCCTACACATTTATTATCACAGTAGGGCCTGGCTCATTTCGTGGCATCTGCAGGCAGTGGCAAGTACTTCCGGCATCTGCCACAGAGGCCACATCTTGCCGCTACTCAACGGGAGTTGCCACAAGATGGCAGAGTAAGAGAAGCTTTACTGTAGCTGCCACTCGCCTTCTGTGGCAAATGCTGCTATTTAAACCCGTATTTATCGTGTAAAATGTTGTTGGTTAGGCATGACTTTATCGAACTGATCTGTACACAGGACTGATGTGCGATCTCTAATTTTCAAAAAGATTATACATCATCATTTCTATTCAATTTTACTTGGAGCATGGTTTGCTACAATAAACAAACGTGCTATATTTATGATGAAATATTGGCGAGTGAGGGTTGCAACGCCCTTGGCAATTGTCGCTTCTTGAGGGTAGTTTCCACTGCTTGCTACGATAAACCAGGTGTATTATTACTAGTAAAGACAAATAATTAACAAATAAATATCTGTATGGTCACAGCAACGTGTACACTGGTGTTATTAGACTTGGCTACAGACTTAGGGCAGCTGTAACTGATTGCAGTTGCCACTGCTAGTGAGATGCTAAGGTTTACTTTATAAATTAGGCAAAGGACAGTTATATTTGCCCCATGCCTTCAGCAGCAGCAGGCCATTCACTTTGATTTTATCCCGTTATGAAATGTCATCATTTCGACAATAAAGAAATGCTACATAAACATTATCTTGCACTTTTATCGAACCATCTCCGTTTCTAACTTTCAATATATTTTTAAAGAGATCTCTCTCTCACTGCGTGCGGGGGCGGGGCCTCTCAGACATGCTGCTGCACTGTGCACACAGCTCTGCCGGTAATGAATATTACATTTTGTGAGGAAACTTTTCCACCAATAATTCCAATAAGTATTCCAAAATGTATTCACTTCAGGTTTACAAAAGTAACTGTAATCAGATTCAATCAAATGTAACGCGAGCTGAATACAGTTAGGCTACTTGATTTTTATACTCTGATTACGTAACGCCGTTACATGTATTCCGTTTCAACCCAACCCTGTGTACAGATCATCAGTCCTGTGTACAGATCAGTTCGATAAAGTCATGCATAAACAGCGACATTTTACACGATAAATACGGGTTTAAATAGCAGCATTGGCCACGGAAGGCGAGTGGCAGCTACAGTAAACCTTCTCTTACTCTGGCATCTTGTGGCAACTCCCGTTGAGCAGCGGCAGATGCCTCGGTAAGTTGTGGCATATGCCGGAAGTACTTGCCACTGCCTGCAGATGCCACGAAATGCGCTTGCTGTCTCTCTTTATTCACTGGGGTCTCTAACCTGCAAGTTGCTCTTTAAACAAATGTTTATGATTCTTATACGTTTAGTTCAGCGGGATAATCTCCACATATTAACACCTCTTAATGATTTCTAAAGTAAAAAGCTTATTAAATGAGTGGAGTTGTCGTCTTTGTCCAGCACAGTGATTGAGAGAGGGCGTTGAGCTGCCAGTCAGATTACATTAGAGGCCGTAACGAGGACACAACGGGTATTTCCCCGCGGGACCCGAAGAGCTGTCTCCTGGTGTGTTTTATTCATAATGAGTAATATTGCACAATGACCAAGAAAGACGGATGATTGAAATATAATTAAACGTCTCTGAGGATCATGTCCATCCCGAATAAGTGAAAGATTGGGTTTTTCTGGTTAATTAAATGTGTGCTCTGCCATGAATGTTAATTGGATGTCAGTCACACTGGATGTGCTCATGAAGGGAACAGATGCTAACCGGCGGCCCACAGCGCTGCACGTGTTCCTGCTTTAACACGTTTGGACTCAAAACCAAACCTCAGCAAATAGATGATAATGAGACAACAGATGTTTTGCATCCATTCCCAGACAGGTTGAACCTTTCTATGCGGTGCGTGGTCGAGGATCTCTTTATTCTGACCTTAAGGGCTACGAGGCCCGAAAGACACTGCTCCTGTATCACATGCACACATTGATGCCACCAAATAACACAATGAAAATAGAAAGTATTACAAACAGAACCGTCTTCCTAATAGTTACATTTAACTGGAATTAATTTACATTAATCATTAATATATACACAAATATTCAACCTTTAAATCACCATTGCTCTGCACACTTACCAAAGAACAGTTCAAAGCAACTACATGATTAGTGACTTCATCCTTTCCTTCAAAGCCGTGCTTTGTATCGGTCGGGCGTATCGGAACATCTTAAAGTGTGTGTGTGGGAATCTCAGTTCAACCCATATCGACCCTGAATATAGTCTGTGTTAAGAACGAGAGGTTTTAGCATACAAGTAGTTTTTACTATTTGAAGATGTTTATGTCTGTTTTACATTAACTTGACATTGCCTTCTCAGAACCTGCCATTCCAAACAACAAGATATTTGTGATTGGCAGATGACCTTTAATGAATATACAATGATCTCCACGGAGGAAGAAGGATGGTGATAAAAGCAGCTTCACAGCTTCTTGTTCACTGAGATGCTGCCTCTGTCTGTACGTGCTTCATCATATCTACATTAATGTTTCACCAGCTGGTCTCAGGTCAGTTTCTCTTCTTGTTCACTGAGATGCTGTCTCTGTCTGTACGTGCTTCATCATATCTACATTAATGTTATATTAATGTTTCACCAGCTGGATTCAGGTCTGCTTCTCCTCATGTTCACTGAGATTATGTTTCTCTGTTTTCATGATTAATCATAATTAACATTCTTTAAATGAATGTTATAACTATTAATGTTGTGTGTATGTATTAACATAAATGTTTCACCAGCTGGATTCAGGTCCGTTTCTCCTCATGTTTCGTGTTCACGGTAATAATCTTTCTGCCTTTTCCTGATTCATTATGAAACTAAATATGTACTTTATATTAATGCTGTATATATTAATGTTATATACATTGAAGTTAATGTTTAAACAGGTGGATTCAGGTCAGTTTCTCCTCACGTTTCGTGTTCCTTGTGCTAATCTTAGTTTAATATCTCACTTATAAATGTTATTTTGAAGTCATATGTATAAATGTTTCTTACATTATTGTTATATATTCACGTTAATGTTTTAACAGGTGGATTCAGGTCTGCTTCTCCTCTTGTTTACTGAGATTATGTTTCTCTGTTTTCATGATTAATCATATATTAACATTCTTTAAATTAATCTTATAACTATTAATGTTGTGTGTATGTATTAACATAAATGTTTAAACAGGTGGATTCAGGTCCGTTTCTCCTCATGTTCCGTGTTCACGGTAATAATCTTTCTGCCTTTTCCTGATTCATTATGAAACTAAATATGTACTTTATATTAATGCTGTATATATTAATGTTATATAAATTCACGTTAATATTTAACCAGGTGGATTCAGGTCAGTTTCTCCTCATGTTTACTGAGATTATGTTTCTCTGTTTTCATGATTAATCATATATTAACATTCTTTAAATTAATCTTATAACTATTAATGTTCTGTGTATGTATTAACACAATTGTTGAAACAGGTGGAGTCAGGTCTCTTTCTGATGTTTCTCACGTTTCGTGTTCACGTACATTCAATGGTTCACTGTGGTGATGCATAATGTTATGTATTAATATTTTAACAGGTGGATTCAGGTCCGTTTCTCCTCATGTTTCGTGTTCCTTGTGATGATTGTTCTGCTGGTTTATGACTAATTTCACATATATTAATGTCATGTTTCTCATTTTTCGTGTTCATTGCGATGATGCTTTTGCCTGTTTCTGATTCGTGATAGATATTTATCATTGACCTATACATTAATGTTAAAGCAGATATTTTAGTATCTGATTAATTAACTGTGAATTCATATTCTATGAATACACGTGTTAAATATGAATGTTAAATAAATGTGTGTTCTAAATACTCCAGTTTCCTTATTACTACTGTATATGTCAATGTGATATAAACTAATGTTATATCCTTTATTTAGATGTTAACAGGTTGGTTAGCTCTGTTGTTGTTGACCTGAGGTCACAGCGTGTTGTTTGGTGGGGTCTCCTCATGACGTCAGCAGGGTTTAACGTGACCTCGTCCCTGACGCTGGTCGGTTTCTCCTCGATGTCTGGCCACAGCTCGCTCTTATTCTTCGTGTTTTTGTTGCTGTACCTCTTCGTGTTGTTCAGTGACTCTCTGGTGATTTATATCATCTGTTCGCAGCGAGCTCTTCACCGGCCCATGTTTGCCTTCGTGGCATCATTTCTGCTGAACTCTCTCACAGCCAGCACCGTGTTTTATCCCAAACTTCTGTCTGATCTGTTGCTGTCCGGCGCCGGCTTGGTGCAGGTGTCCCGGACTATGTGTCAGTGCCAGGGTTTCTTACTTTCCTCTCTTGGTGGAGCTAGCTTCTTCCTGTTGTCGGCCATGGCCTTTGACCGCTACCTGTCCATCTGCCACCCGATGCACTACGCTGTGCTGGTAACTCCTGCCAAGGTGGTGCTGATGCTGCTTCTCTGCTGGATGCTGCCTGCTATTCTAGTGGGAGTCTTAACGCTGCTGGTTAGCCGCTTACCGCTCTGCAGGGCGCAGCTCAACAGGGCCTACTGCGACATCAACAGCTATTTCACCCTGAGCTGCGGTGGTGCTGAAGCGCAGCTGATTGGACTATACATTCTGCTGATCGTCACAGCCAACGTCTTCCTGCCTGCCGCCTTCATTCTCTTCTCCTACGCTAGGATCCTCTTCATCTGCCTGCGGCGCTCACGTAGCTTCAGCAGCAAAGCTCTACAAACCTGTCTTCCTCACCTGCTCGTCTTCTTTAACTATTCCATCAGCGTCTACTTAGATCTGATGCATCGCCGCCTGCAGAGCAACAGAGAATCTGACTCCACCCTCATCACCTCCATGCTGATTCTACTACCTACTGTACTGAACCCTGTGGTGTACGGACTGAAGTTAAAGGAGGTGTTCACGCATGTGAAGAGGCTGCTGAGCTGCCGCAGAGACAGCTGATCCCAACACTGTTTGATTGCCCCACACAAAGATCCATGTAGACAGAAGCATTTGCTGCACATCAGGAGAAACAGTGCGGCCCATATTCTGTTGATCACCACAATCATACCTGAGAGCGGGAAACATTTTCTAGGCCTCTTTCTCGGCTCCCCGTCACCATGGGCCATCACCAAGAGGGTCCCGTCTCCGTCCCCCCCAAGAGGGTCCTGTCAACTTCTATATCTGATAAAATATGAATAGGTGACATAAAAGAAAATAACCAAAATGTATGAACAAATACAAAAACTAGAAAATAACAAACAAAATTAAGAATACCGTCAATACCGTTCCGGTGCATAATATATATAATATCAGAGCGGCTTTTATTCCAAGTATTTCCTCGTTCCCAAACGGGGAGGGAACGGGATTCAGCCTATACTAGATTTGAGGGCTCTGAACAAATATCTCAAAAGATACAAATTCAGAATGCTCACTCACACCTCTCTGTTGCGTCTCGTGCGCCAAAACGATTGGTTCACATCAGTCGACCTGAAAGACGCGTATTTCCACATCCCAGTATATTATCCACACGGGAAATATCTGAGGTTCGCCTTTCAGGGTGTCTGTTACTGTACGAACCATTTTTACCGAAACAAAACACAAGTCTCACAAGAAGGGTGTTACTTTTATGAATTCATAATCACACTGTAGTTACTAACATTCAGAAGTGTACAGTCACTTTGGATAATAACACGGCGGGTTTAATGAGCGGAGCCTCTCTCTCCTGACAGCCCGTCTGTGTCTCATGCAGCTCGCTGATCCAGTAATGAGTGACCCGACATGACGGTAAATAATAAACATTTATAACCAGTTTAGCTAGTTCCAGGGGTAGATAAGATGGTCTAACTTTTAACATTTTAAAAATCTCAAGTCACTGGAGGGATTTCCACCGCAGGTTTATATTTGCGTAACATCTGCGCGACTTGTCCACATGCAGCTGTCTCAGGGGTTGAGCTGCAGACTGAGACATCAACAGCTATAACTTTCGAGGGGTGGAGGTATGCCCATTATTTTTAATTTGTAAGAAGAAAGGACAGGAATGTGACGGTAAGGTGCACTGCTGCAAACACAACATCAATCCTCTCCAAGCACCTGCAGAGGCAACATGCTAACACCAAGCTAGTAGCTAAAGACCCCCGAACCCACAGTGATGATGTTGAGTGAGTGCCGACTCCGAACATGCAGCAAACACTAGAATGTTCACCGTTATTAACTTGTGTTATGTCTTCCTTATTGCAATAGTAATCGTTATGTGTGCACGTATAACAAAGTACTGGACCAGAAACCTAACCGCTCCCATCACTGTACCATCCTCAACAAGCAAACATCCTGAGTTGGGAAGATTTAATAAAGTATAGGAACATCGTTCTGGTTTACAAAGTCCTGCACAATACAGCCCCTCCCCCTCTTAGCTCATTGGGTACTCAACGTAACAACACCAGACGGACCACGAGAAGCTCCACACGTGGCGACCTATCAGTCCCATTCAGGAAGAGTGCTTTTGGTCAGTCATCATTCTCGGTCACAGCAATACAACACTGGAACTCTCTACCCACTCAAATCAAAGACATACAGACACAGCTCACTTCAAAACATGGTTCACTGAGAACTAACCCTGCACACACTAGTCTGTGTTGAGTATGGCGTGAGTGTTACATGTTGTGATCATGGATGTTGCCCCTCGTTTCTGTTGTGTGAAGTGCTCTATGTGACATGTACTGTATGTAGTAACGTGTGTTGTTTATTGTTCTCTTTTATCCTCACACCGGTATCTACTTGTCTTTCCTCCTTTTTATTTTATATATTTTCTTATAACTAATGCTGTTGATATATTGTGATTTTAAGGGTGTCTATTAGGGCTGAACGATATACCGTGTCATGGCGATAACCGCGGTATGCGCATGCGCGGTATTCACACCGTTTTATTCATTGAAAAAAAATGCTAACACACTTTAGCACAGAATTCAAAATAAAGATACCCTTATTACTTATCGAAACTGCACATACAAGATATCCGATTAAAGCTGAGACTCAACAGATTATTTAAGTATAGTATCTGAGCGATCCGATCTCGCAACAGGGGAAGCAAACAGACATCACAACCACGTACCTTTTACGGGAGATCGTCTCACCGTAGCTGTCAATCTGATCAAAAGACGTGTTCAATGGCATTAAAACAAGAAAGAAAAAACGCAGTTGATCCATAGGTTGATAATGTATCTGTGGCTTTGAATCAATTGTTTATAATCCATAATTCCATTTTTATGTAAAAATCGGAGCACAACAGTTAGCTGCTAATGGTAGCCACCAGAGTGTATGCAGCTTCCGGTTTTGGCTACGCGTCACTCTCACTCCTTATTTGGTAATGTGTGTATGTGTTGGACTGCCGCATAGCCAAGACTGGAAGCAGCAGCCACTCTGGTGGCTACCATTAGCAGCTAACTTTTGCTCTGCGATTTTTACATAAAAATGGAATTATGGATTACAAATTAAATAATTTTTTTATACAGAGACGTTAAAAACCTATGGATTAACCGATTCAGCCGCGTTTTTTCTTTCTCGTTTTAATGCCATTGAACACGTCTTTTAATCAGATTGACAGCTACGGTGAGACATCTCCCCTAGAAGCTACGTAAAGGTACGTGTTGTGATGTCTGTGTTTGCTTCCCCTGTCCGAGTTCAGATCACTCAGTGATGATACTATATACCTAAATAAGCTGTGGAGTCTCAGCTTTAATCGGATATATTGTAAGTGCAGCTACGATAAGTAATAAGGGTACTTTTATCTTGAGTTCTGTGCCAAAGTGCGTTAGCATTTTTCGCTAAGGGGTCATTTCGATGCTTCTTATGAGACTTGTGTTTTGTTTTGGTAAAAATGGTTTGTATCGTCAGTTAGCTAAGATTATTTCCATTAATCTGGTATAACACATTAATAGGTTCTTAAATATTACGATCCCATGAGACACTGTCGTGAAAAAAAAAAGTAAAGTACCCGCCGGGACTGTCTATTACCATCTGGCCGTGTCGGCTAAAGCCGCACCATTTACTGTTTTTGTGACAGTTTTTGTTCATCGATGGGGACTGTCCACGACACTATAAATAAATAAACCAGGCTGCTGCTCCACGGTGTTTCAGAGAGGGATACCACAGCTCCTTCAGTGAGGCTGCTGCTCCACGGTGTTTCAGAGAGAGATATGTTAGGAGATATAAATGATAACTTGGCCGCATTTCCAAATCTCCCCGCGTCCCTACACAAGCTGTTATCTTACATGAAGGCAATCCAGAGCATACACTTAACCGTTAAACAATAATCCACTTTAATGGTAATATACAATGCAATACAATCAAATACATTACCATACACAACCATATCGTATCATATGTGTAATGTCAGGAGTTTGGCCTACTCCTGGCTCCTGCCCACAGGCCGCCACGACCTCCCAGTCCCAGCGGCACGAGGAGAGAGAGAGAGAACAGCAAGCCGGATAGGCTTTCATACCAAATGATACAGGAGGGGGTGGAGTTTGAGGACAACTGGTCCAGTCATCTCAAACAAACATCTCTGACCCTCACTGTCTCCTATTTCTGCAGCCTCTGCAGCATCCACACATCCCCCCATCACATTCCAGAGACCACAGCGGGGTCTTGTTCCAGCTCCCCCACAGCAATAAAACCCTTACCAGCCCTTCACAGATTGCATGAATACATACAAATATTTCCTTACAATTCCCTCTTTTGCACTCTTAAAAAAAGAGTGCAATTTACACAAGGCACTTGCAAAAAACTGCATCCTTGTCTGCTGAGTCTCCATACTTTTTATTCTCAGTGTCCACAGTGAAGGGCACTCCGTCCAGGCTCTCGTTGCAGATGACGCAGCGGAAGCAACCGGGGCGGTAAGACATCCCCAGGGCCTGCCGGCCTGCATGTCCATGATTAGATGTCCACCTGCGTTGCACTTGTCTGCAGACTGCTGGAACCCAGAGTACAGAAAGTCCTCTTCACAGAAAACCCTTCCTGCGTCATAGTAGAACGCCTTCCCTACTACAGGCGCTGCAGGTGAAGCAGCTGTCATGGTAGAGGCTGCCCATAGCTTGGCAGGCCTGGCTGGCTCCATACACCGTCTTGTTGCACTTAACACACACTCCTGTTTCAGCGGAGAGTGGAGTCCCCTGTGATCCGCTGACGGCGGCTTCTGGGCTGCCTGCTAGAGAGATGTCTTCCTTCTCCTCCGGCTTGCTGATGGCGGCTTCCGAGTCGATGCTGAATAGATGTCCTCCCGATCTTCCTTCTCCGGTCCGATGATGATGCCTCCTGGGACGACATACGACTGCTGGATGGATGTCCTCGAGGTCCTTCTCCTCCAGTCCGCTGATGACCGCATCCGAGTCGACCTCCATGATGAGAGCCCGATCCGTCCTGATGTCGTCTAGGGTCCTCGCAGGTGTACCAGTTGTCCCCCTTTCCTTGTAGGCGGACGTCATTGGATGTCCTCTGGGTCACTCGGTCGGGGCCGGAGAGCCTGGGGTTGACAGTCAGCCTCCTGCGTCTCGGGTCCCCCCTTTTGGCATCCACAACCTGTGTGGAGAAATCTGATACAAATCCCTCAAGCCTACGCTCCGGGCTCTGGGGCCCTCGGCTGTTTGACCCACCAGTGCGTGGCAACTTGGAGCCTGTTGGTGAAAAAACAACAGACGTCTGAGCACAGGTTTTCTAAATTAATTGTGCAGCTTCAGAATCTTAATACTTGGACTGTGCCCACTAAATAAGAACCACAACATCTTTAGGTAAACTAAATAACATATTTCAATAGCTCTGAATTTCTGACAAGCATCTGTGTTTATTTAAATGAAATCCCTCAGATCCCATTAAAAATCTAAAAATATGATTTGAACTGCTAATGTTTCTGGTAAAGAAACACACTAATCTTATGGATTCAAAAACAACCAAAATCACAATACTAACAAAGTGAATGGCTTCCTGGTGATACTGCTTCTACCCGTCAGTTCTTAGATATTATCCTACTAAAAAAAATGAATACAGAATTCCCACAAACTGTCATCAAATGTCTTTCTATTATAAATGTAGATGAAATGTATATCCCCCATAATGACCTAAACAACAAAGTCTATGGCTTTTACTTCTTTACCAGGCTAGTTACATGATGTTGTCTGTTGAAACATTACTCACCGGTCAGCCTCTCCAGTATTTCATTCTGGACTTACATCTCTCTGGTAGCCCCTTGGCCCCTGATTCTTTATCTGTGTTACCTGCTATAACTCAACCAATACTAGAGACATGTCAACATTCATCAAACAGCCTCTTATCCCCAAATATGGAGCAGGTCAATTCTAAAACTGTCAATCAATGGTCAGATTGAACAATGGAGTTGTGCCAGCCGGTTCCTTTCAGTCCCTAAATGAAAAATGTACATTGTAAAGTTTACACTCCCCCTTTTTTACACATTATCTCATGTGTAAACAAAAACCTGTATGGGAAGAAAACCTTCAGGTCATAATGGATTATAAGACAATACCAAACATTTTTCCCAAATGTACATCCATCATTCCCCCAGTAAACACTTGAGAGTGTTTCTCTCCATCATTCAGTCCTAAAAGAAACAGAATTCCAAATGTTTTAGTTTGAGTTTCACATTCTTCAAACCGCCACGTCCTGTGGGAGTGAAATATCAAGTAGGTTAGAAACGGTTTCCCCTTTTGTGCAATGTTAGGAAACCTCTCATTTCACACATTATTATCACACAGAAATAATGTGTTAGTCCAAAACATGCTTGATTAGTCATCGTTTTAAATCATGCAGTTGCACTGATCAGGTGCAGACATACACTCACTCACACTCACACTGTCAGGTTTGGTCAGGTTCACCGCAGAGTCAGTCATTGACAGTGCCTTCCCAAGTTACCCTGTCGGTCAGTTGGTCTCAGTCTTTTTGGCCATGTGTCTTGCTCTGCAGAGACTTTGATGTTCCAGCACAGGCCAGCATCCTCCGTCTATACAAATCTGTATATATGGAGCGCCATCATTTATTAATTCACAATTACAACTATAATGTTCAAGATATCTCCAACCCCTCCTTGCTGTTTCCCACATTCCCTGAAAAGTGTCTAGCCAAAAAAATGTCACTTCCTTATTGTACTATTACTATTACTGTAATTCATTTACACCTAATTAGTATTAAAATGACCAATAGATCTATTTCAGAAACATGTGTACATCACTATCTTGTGTCAAAACATTACTAGGATCTGTAAAGATCTGCTATGTATTCCATAACTCATTCCATCAATTTATCTTCAATTCTGGTGCACTTAAAGAACAATGTTACCCTCTTTAACAGTGCGTGGAACTCTGGGTGTCTGAACATGAAACCAGTACCTCAAATTGAAATACTATATTTTGTTTAGAACCAGCTTTCCCTTCAACATGACCTATATAAATAAATATTTATCTGATCTTATAGAGCTGTTACTAAAACTCTCCCTTTGAACTGATCAATACTGTAATAAATTAAAACACTACCAAATTCACACACGAATAAAAAGTCCAGTGCATACTTCCTTCATGCCCCCCCCCCTTTTTTTATCAGTGTGTATTAGACTGATTTTCCACTTCACTTGAATAGTTCTCCTCTTTTCCGCTATTTTTATTTACCAATTGACTAATTTATGGTCAATACATCTTCTTATATTTATCTTTTGTTCACGATAACAATGGTATAACAACCACATGTCATCAATTCTGGTCCACCTAAAAACCAATGTTAAACTCTTTAGCAGTGTGTGGAACCCTGGATGTCCGAACATGCAACAATAACTTCCTCCTTTATCAAGGATTTAAAACAGAAGTCATTTCATATTTCCCATGGTAATAACTATGCTACAATGGTGAAAACAATTATTTAGATTGGAATACGATATCTGGCTTGGCACCAGCTCTCCCTTTAACATTATCAATACAGATAAAGATTTGTCTTATAGAGTGGTTCCTAAAACTATCCCACTACCTTATTCACACGTGAACAAAAAATGTCAAAGAATATCTTGTTAACATGATGAAAAGATTGAAGAATATGGTTGTACTCTGAACCCTCAGTGTGTTCTCATTTTACTCTAATAGTTTACTGCTATTTTTAATTTAATAAATCTTTCTGTCTTTACGTATTTATGCTTTAAATGTGCGTTTATGTGTAAACTCACTCATTCCCGTTCTCCTTTTCTCCTCCTCTGGTTTTCTCAAGCCGTGACCCCGGCCTCCTCACTTCTAATCGACCATGCCAACTCCTCTGATTCTGTGTTCTCTTCAGTCCATCAGCTGTAACTTCATCCGCTGTCAGCCATTGGCCCAGTTACATCTGCATGCCCCATCATGCCAATGTTCTTGCACTGCTTTGCATTTCATCTCCTCCTTTACAGTCTCCCTGCTGTTTTATGGAGGGCGGATTTTGCTCTCATGTCCCACACTTTGCTCTTGTGCTCAGCTTGGAACTTCATGGTCCCGTCTGAGGGACTGATGAGCGTAGATCTCTGCCCGTCAGCATGCTGTTTGGTTCTGGATGCCACAGGTGGAGATAGTTCTGGCTGCAGTCTTGTTGTTGTTGTTTCAGCTCTGGTTCTCTGTCTGATCGATGGAGAAGGAGGAGTCTCCCGTTGGGTTAGGTCTTTTGTCTGCTTGGAGGGTCGGGATCGTAGCCTTTTCTAACTCAGAGGGGGAGTCCAGGTCTCGGGACGCATTACCTATAAAAATCTAGCACACTGAGGTTAAATAAATCCAACCCTTTCCACTCTGACTCTTTGTAATCATACTATCTGTCTTAATTGTTAAATGCCATCTAAACAACCTAATTGATGTCTACAAATGATATTACAAAAACTCACTCTAAAAATTGTTTCATCCATTGCTACATATTTACCCAACATAACTCTTTCAGGAAACCATTTTCTCCTATACATTGAAAAACGTACATGTTTCCAGCATCACATATTCCACACACTACGAAAGAACATCTACATATTTTCTCCAATATTTTAAGCTAGTTTCTATAGCAAGATTATCATGTGTGACATAATAATCAGATGTCTTGTTTGCTAACCAAGAATATTAAACTTTAAAATGTCTTTTGACCAGTTGAAGTCCTGCTTACTTCATCCTTAAACTCTTCTTTAATTTGAAACCAAAAAAAGGTCTTCCTTCTCCACCATGATCCTATCTCTATATCAAAGTCCAGACAAACTGATGATTTATCTCTATAAACCATGAGGAATGACTCATAAAACACTATTCTCCCTTACTTCAGTTCTAAATCAAATGAGCCAGACAGGAAACCCCCTCTAACCACTTGAAATTGTTTATCTAAGTTGTGTTACAAGCAGGTTAGATCTGTAATGAATTAAAATCAATATTTAAGGACGTAATATAAGTTAAATATATTGTTAAGCAAATTGCTGTTTTATTGTGAAGGCCTCTCTGGCGAACAGCGGCCTTTGGCTTTTATTTTGAAAGGCCGTTCCGGAACAGCGACAATCGTTCTAATGCATTAACTATAGTCGTGAAAGAGACAAGGAGGGGGAAGGCGTGTGGAAGCAAGCAATGAACTGAAAATGCCACCAATCCTGTTTTAACGTGATGGCGCACATTGAAAACCGAAGCGCCTGTCATAACTGACAAGCGTTCAAAAACCTTTCTGCTAATCCCTTAGGCCACTACTTTTTGTTTTATTCATAACCTAAAAATACAATTGTGATGAATAGCTTGCTTTTGTATCATTACATTTACCAATGACAACCTACAGACAGCTCATTTATTTAAATATACGCAATATATTGACTTCGCTTTTATTTATCTGACTTAATTAACGTGCTTCCCCCCCTTTCAGCCACTAGATGGCAGCAGCAGAGCACAAATGAGCTTCACTCTTCTGAGCGAACGTCTGATTTCCACAGACAATGCTCACACAGGTTATTCAGGTAAAAATCACACAGATTTATTCCCCGTACAGTTTGTCTAGCTTGATAACGTGCCTCATATGTCGTCACGCAGGACTCTCTGCCTACCTTGCGATCAACGTTATGTTTACGTCAGCCTTTCAAATTAATTTTTACAGACAAGGGAAACGGGAGCCGGTCTCGTCACAATGTAGGTGACGTTAGCGCTCTCTCCCAAGGATTTAACAGATAAAAGTCCGCTGACACTTTCGCTTATTTGGTCTTGGACTCTTATTTACCCCCAGTTTTAAACGGCGGATCGATCTGAAATATCGATCATCCAGGTTCCGTCGTATGGGACTTACACCCACATCCCACGAACTGCACCGCTCCTACGCCACTTCAGGACTAAAATACCTGAGATCCACGCTAACTGCTTTTATTTCTCGTCACGCAGGACTCTCTATACCTTGCGATCAACGTTCACGTGTTATATATAACTTTCCTAACATGGTAAAAAATATGCATTGTATACTCCATTCAAACTTCAAAAACACTCTGAAACGCCTACAGACAATCCTACAGGGCCCTGCTATTGTCCGAGGCGTCTAAAAGTGCTTGTTCCCGACCCAGTGTGGTCGTCTGAATCCTTCCACAGCTCATGTTTATTCAGAAACGTCGGAGATCACCATTTGTTAGGAGATTTAAATGATAACTTGGCCGCATTTCCAAATCCCCCCGCGTCCCTAAACATAGCTGTTATCTTACATGGAGGAAACCCAGAACATACAAGTAACCGTTAAACAATAATCCACAATGCAATACAATCAAATACATTACCATACACAACCATATCGTATCATATGTGTAATGTCAGGAGTTTGGCCTACTCCTGGCTCCTGCCCACAGGCCGCCACGACCTCCCAGTCCCAGCGGCACGAGGAGAGAGAGAGAGAACAGCAAGCCGGATAGGCTTTCATACCAAATGATACAGGAGGGGGTGGAGTTTGAGGACAACTGGTCCAGTCATCTCAAACAAACACCTCTGACCCTCACTGTCTCCTATTTCTGCAGCCTCTGCAGCATCCACACATCCCCCCATCACATTCCAGAGACCACAGCGGGGTCTTGTTCCAGCTCCCCCAAGCAATAAAACCCTTACCAGCCCTCACAGATTGCATGAATACATACAAATATGTCCTTACAATTACCACAGCTCCTTCAGTGAGGCTGCTGCTCCACGGTGTTTCAGAGAGAGATACCACAGCTCCTTCAGTGAGGCTGCTGCTCCACGGTGTTTCAGAGATACCACAGCTCCTTCAGTGAGGCTGCTGCTCCACGGTGTTTCAGAGAGAGATACCACAGCTCCTTCAGTGAGGCTGCTGCTCCACGGTGTTTCAGAGAGAGATACCACAGCTCCTTCAGTGAGGCTGCTGCTCCACGGTGTTTCAGAGAGATATACCACAGCTCCTTCAGTGAGGCTGCTGCTCCACGGTGTTTCAGAGAGAGATACCACAGCTCCTTCAGTGAGGCTGCTGCTCCACGGTGTTTCAGAGATACCACAGCTCCTTCAGTGAGGCTGCTGCTCCACGGTGTTTCACGGAGAGATACCACAGCTCCTTCCTTCCTGCAGCGGTCAGGCTGTACAACCACCACGGCCCCTAGTAGACCACCTCACACGCTGGAATACTAAATATGTTCCTTTCCTTAGAAATGCAAACCTCAAATATACGTTTAACATAAGTAAACAATCTTCTAGTACCTTAAACATATTATGCACTGGAACGGTATTGACGGTATTCTTAATATTTTGTTTGTTATTCTCTATTTTCTAGTTTTTGTTCATACATTTTGGTTATTTTCTTTTATGTCACCTATTCATATTTTATTAGATATAGAAGTTGACAGGACCCTCTTGGGGAGGACGGAGACGGGACCCTCTTGGTGACGGGGAGCCGAGAAGGAGGCCTAGAAAATGTTTCCCGCTCTCAGGTATGATTGTGGTGATCAACTGAATATGGGCCGCACTGTTTCTCCTGATGTGCAGCAAATGCTTCCGTCTACATGGATCTTTGTGTGGGGCAATCAAACAGTGTTGGGATCAGCTGTCTCTGCGGCAGCTCAGCAGCCTCTTCACATGCGTGAACACCTCCTTTAACTTCAGTCCGTACACCACGGGGTTCAGTACAGTAGGTACTAGCATCATCAGGATGGAGGTGATGAGGGTGGAGTCAGATTCTCTGTTGCTCTGCAGGCGGCGAAGCATCAGATCTAAGTAGACGCTGATGGAATAGTTAAAGAAGACAAGCAGGTGAGGAAGACAGGTTTGTAGAGCTTTGCTGCTGAAGCTACGTGAGCGCCGCAGGCAGATGAAGAGGATCCTAGCGTAGGAGAAGAGCATGAAGGCTGCAGGCAGGAAGACTGTGGCTGTGACGATCAGCAGAATGTATATTCCACTCAGCTGTGCTGCAGCACCACCACAGCTCAGGCTCACAAGGCTGTAGATGTCGCAGTAGGCCCTGTCGAGCTGCGCCCTGCAGAGCGGTAAGCGGCTAGCCAGCAGCGTTGAGACTCCCACTAGAATAGCAGGCAGCATCCAGCAGAAAAGCAGCATCAGCACCACCTTGGCAGGAGTTACCAGCACAGCGTAGTGCATCGGGTGGCAGATGGACAGGTAGCGGTCAAAGGCCATGGCCGACAACAGCAAGAAGCTAGCTCCACCAAGAGAGGAAAGTAAGAAACCCTGGCACTGACACAAAGTCCGGGACACCTGCACCAAGCCGGCGCCGGACAGCAACAGATCAGACAGAAGTTTAGGATAAACCAGTGTGCTGCCTGTGAGAGAGTTCAGCAGAAATGATGCCACGAAGGCAAACATGGGCCGGTGAAGAGCTCGCTGCGAACAGATGATATAAATCACCAGAGAGTCACTGAACAACACGAAGAGGTACAGCAACAAAAACACGAAGAATAAGAGCGAGCTGTGGCCAGACATCGAGGAGAAACCGACCAGCGTCAGGGACGAGGTCACGTTAAACCCTGCTGACGTCATGAGGAGACCCCACCAAACAACACGCTGTGACCTCAGGTCAACAACAACAACAACAGAGCTAACCAACCTGTTGACATCTAAATAAAGGATATAACATTAGTTTATATCACATTGACATATACAGTAGTAATAAGGAAACTGGAATATTTAGAACACACATTTATTTAACATTCATATTTAACACGTGTATTCATAGAATATGAATTCACAGTTAATTAATCAGATACTAAAATATCTGCTTTAACATTAATGTATAGGTCAATGATAAATATCTATCACGAATCAGAAACAGGCAAAAGCATCATCGCAATGAACACGAAAAATGAGAAACATGACATTAATATATGTGAAATTAGTCATAAACCAGCAGAACAATCATCACAAGGAACACGAAACATGAGGAGAAACTGACCTGAATCCACCTGTTTAAACATTAACTTCAATTTATATAACATTAATATATACAGAATTAATATAAAGTACATATTTAGTTTCATAATGAATCAGGAAAAGGCAGAAAGATTATTACCGTGAACACGAAACATGAGGAGAAACGGACCTGAATCCACCTGTTAAAATATTAATACATACCATTATGCATCACCACCGTGAACCATTCAATGTACGTGAACACGAAACGTGAGAAACATCAGAAAGAGACCTGACTCCACCTGGTTCAACAAATGTGTTAATACATACACAGAACATTAATAGATATAAGATTAATTTAAAGAATGTTAATATATGATTAGTCATGAAAACAGAGAAACATAATATCAGTAAACATGAGGAGAAACTGACCTGAATCCACCTGGTTAAACATTAATATATACAGCATTAATATAAAGTACATATTTAGTTTCATAATGAATCAGGAAAAGGCAGAAAGATTATTACCGTGAACACGAAACATGAGGAGAAACTAACCTGAATCCACCTGTTTAAACATTTATGTTAATACATACACACAACATTAATAGTTATAACATTCATTTAAAGAATGTTAATATATGATTAATCATGAAAACAGAGAAACATAATCTCAGTAAACATGAGGAGAAGCAGACCTGAATCCACCTGTTAAAACATTAATGTGAATATATAACAATAATGTAAGAAACATTTATACATAGGACTTCAAAATAACATTTATAAGTGAGATATTAAACTAAGATTAGCACAAGGAACACGAAACGTGAGGAGAAACGGACCTGAATCCACCTGTTTAAACATTAACTTCAATTTATATAACATTAATATATACAGCATTAATATAAAGTACATATTTAGTTTCATAATGAATCAGGAAAAGGCAGAAAGATTATTACCGTGAACACGAAACATGAGGAGAAACTAACCTGAATCCACCTGTTTAAACATTTGTTAATACATACACACAACATTAATAGTTATAACATTCATTTAAAGAATGTTAATTATGATTAATCATGAAAACAGAGAAACATAATCTCAGTGAACAAGAGGAGAAGCAGACCTGAATCCAGCTGGTGAAACATTAATATAACATTAATGTAGATATGATGAAGCACGTACAGACAGAGGCAGCATCTCAGTGAACAAGAGGAGAAACTGACCTGAGTCCAGCTGGTGAAACATTAATGTAGATATGATGAAGCACGTACAGACAGAGGCAGCATCTCAGTGAACAAGAAGCTGTGAAGCTGCTTTTATCACCATCCTTCTTCCTCCGTGGAGATCATTGTATATTCATTAAAGGTCATCTGCCAATCACAAATATCTTGTTGTTTGGAATGGCAGGTTCTGAGAAGGCAATGTCAAGTTAATGTAAAACAGACATAAACATCTTCAAATAGTAAAAACTACTTGTATGCTAAAACCGTTCTTAACACAGACTATATTCAGGGTCGATATGGGTTGAACTGAGATTCCCACACACACTTTAAGATGTTCTGATACGCCCGACCGATACAAAGCACGGCTTTGAAGGAAAGGATGAAGTCACTAATCATGTAGTTGCTTTGAACTGTTCTTTGGTAAGTGTGCAGAGCAATGGTGATTTGAAGGTTGAATATTTGTGTATATATTAATGATTAATGTAAATTAATTCCAGTTAAATGTAACTATTAGGAAGACGGTTCTGTTTGTAATACTTTCTATTTTCATTGTGTTATTTGGTGGCATCAATGTGTGCATGTGATACAGGAGCAGTGTCTTTCGGGCCTCGTAGCCCTTCAGGTCAGAATAAAGAGATCCTCGACCACGCACCGCATAGAAAGGTTCAACCTGTCTGGGAATGGATGCAAAACATCTGTTGTCTCATTATCATCTATTTGCTGAGGTTTGGTTTTGAGTCCAAACGTGTTAAAGCAGGAACACGTGCAGCGCTGTGGGCCGCTGGTTAGCATCTGTTCCCTTCATGAGCACATCCAGTGTGACTGACATCCAATTAACATTCATGGCAGAGCACACATTTAATTAACCAGAAAAACCCAATCTTTCACTTATTCGGGATGGACATGATCCTCAGAGACGTTTAATTATATTTCAATCATCCGTCTTTCTTGGTCATTGTGCAATATTACTCATTATGAATAAAACACACCAGGAGACAGCTCTTCGGGTCCCGCGGGGAAATACCCGTTGTGTCCTCGTTACGGCCTCTAATGTAATCTGACTGGCAGCTCAACGCCCTCTCTCAATCACTGTGCTGGACAAAGACGACAACTCCACTCATTTAATAAGCTTTTTACTTTAGAAATCATAAAGAGGTGTTAATATGTGGAGATTATCCCGCTGAACTAAACGTATAAGAATCATAAACATTTGTTTAAAGAGCAACTTGCAGGTTAGAGACCCCAGTGAATAAAGAGAGACAGCAAGCGCATTTCGTGGCATCTGCAGGCAGTGGCAAGTACTTCCGGCATATGCCACAACTTACCGAGGCATCTGCCGCTGCTCAACGGGAGTTGCCACAAGATGCCAGAGTAAGAGAAGGTTTACTGTAGCTGCCACTCGCCTTCCGTGGCCAATGCTGCTATTTAAACCCGTATTTATCGTGTAAAATGTCGCTGTTTATGCATGACTTTATCGAACTGATCTGTACACAGGACTGATGATCTGTACACAGGGTTGGGTTGAAACGGAATACATGTAACGGCGTTACGTAATCAGAGTATACAAATCAAGTAGCCTAACTGTATTCAGCTCGCGTCACATTTGATTGAATCTGATTACAGTTACTTTCGTAAACCTGAAGTGAATACATTTTGGAATACTTATTGGAATTATTGGTGGAAAAGTTTCCTCACAAAATGTAATATTCATTACCGGCAGAGCTGTGTGCACAGTGCAGCAGCATGTCTGTGAGGCCCCGCCCCCGCACGCAGTGAGAGAGAGAGAGAGAGATCTCTTTTCAAATATATTGAAAGTTAGAAACGGATATGGTTCGATAAAAGTGCAAGATAATGTTTATGTAGCATTTCTTTATTGTCGAAATTATGACATTTCATAACGGGATAAAATCAAAGTGAATGGCCTGCTGCTGCTGAAGGCAAGGAGCAAATATAACTGTCCTTTGCCTAATTTATAAAGTAAACCTTAGCATCTCACTAGCAGTGGCAACTGCAATCAGTTACAGCTGCCCTAAGTCTTGAAGATTATTATCATCTGATATTTAAGAAGTGTGTTACATTTGAAATGGCAGAAAGTCTTGTTGCAATTTCCAGATATTAAAAGAGGTCCCTTGAGTTTCTCTGGTAATTATCAATAGTAGCAGTTAAGTGAATACTGTTCAAACAATACCTGTGTTTGTGTTTTATATTGATTTCTCTGTTTCATCCTTTCAGAAAGGTGAGGACTAAAATGGCTATAAACAAGGGCTGGTTAGAGTAAACAGGGTTTTATTGCTCTGTGGGGGAGGTGTAGGTATGCAGGACAGGGGGCTGGGTGGATGAGAGTATATTCTGCTTAAGATCTCTAGCATGTCATGTTTCAGGGAAGTCTACATATCTTGAATAGTATATGTGTGGGTTTAATTACTTTGTATTAATAATAAGCTGTCTGTGTAACCAGAAGTTGGAGATATGAGAGATGAAATCTTTGTGAGCAAGGGAATATCCTTTATTCACCACTGAGGTCTCTGGAACGTGGGGGATGTGTGTGTGTGTGTGTGTGTGTGTGTGTGTGTGTGTGTGTGTGTGTGTGTGTTGCAGAGTATTATCATCTGATATTTAAGAAGTGTGTTACATTTGAAATGGCAGAAAGTCCAGACACTAAAAGCGGTCCCCTGAGTTTCTCTGGTAATTATCAATAGTAGCAGTTTAGTGAATACTGTTCAAACAATACCTGTGTTTGTGTTTCATATTGATTTCTCTGTTTCATCCTTTCAGAAAGGTGAGGACTCAAATGGCTCTGAACAAGGGCTGGTTAGAGTAAACAGGGTTTTATTGCTCTGTGGGGGAGGTGTAGGTATGCAGGACAGGGGGCTGGGTGGATGAGAGTATATTCTGCTTAAGATCTCTAGCATGTCATGTTTCAGGGAAGTCTACATATCTTGAATAGTATATGTGTGGGTTTAATTACTTTGTATTAATAATAAGCTGTCTGTGTAACCAGAAGTTGGAGATATGAGAGATGAAATCTTTGTGTTATCTTTGTGAGCAAGGGAATATCCTTTATTCACCACTGAGGTCTCTGGAATGTGGGGGGATGTGTGTGTGGAGGCTGCAGAAATATGAGACAGTGAATGCCAGAGGTGTTTGTTTTTGCTTCAAACTGAAACTGTTTGGTTCTCTGCGGATTCACGTTTGCATCTCCCAATGAGAGGACCGGAAAAGACGACCAGTTAAACTCCACCCCTTCCTGTTTGAGTTGGTATTGAGAGCCTGTTCATCCTTTTGTTCTGTCTCTTCTCGCGCTGCTCAGACCGGAGGGTCTTGCAGCACGTGAACTAGGGCAGGGGTAGGCATACTCCTAACATTACGGATATGATATGGCTTTGTATGGTAATGTATTATATTGTATTGCATTATTACCTTTTATAATTAAAACAGATTGTTGTTTAACCCTCATCCTGGTTGTTTTGAGTGTTCCTTCTTTTGAAGCAAACTCATGGGATCGGCGCGGAGAAGTCAAACCTTCTCCTTCAGTCTGTAGCCAAGTCTAATAACACCAGTGTACACGTTGCTGTGTCCATACAGATATGTATTTGTTAATTATTTGTCTTTACTAGTAATAATACACCTGGTTTATCGTAGCAAGCAGTGGAAACTACCCTCACTCGCCAATATTTCATCATAAATATAGCACGTTTGTTTATTTTAGCAAACCATGCTCCAAGTAAAATTGAATAGAAATGATGATGTATAATCTTTTTGAAAAATAGAGATCGCACATCAGTCCTGTGTACAGATCAGTTCGATAAAGTCATGCCTAACCAACAACATTTTACACGATAAATACGGGTTTAAATAGCAGCATTTGCCACAGAAGGCGAGTGGCAGCTACAGTAAAGCTTCTCTTACTCTGCCATCTTGTGGCAACTCCCGTTGAGTAGCGGCAGATGCCTCGGCAAGTTGTGGCATCGGTGGCATATGCCGGAAGTACTTGCCACAGATGCCACGGAGTAGTGGCCTCTGTGGCAGATGCCGGAAGTAATGCCACTGCCTGCAGATGCCACGAAATGAGCCAGGCCCTACTGTGAATAAATGTGTAGGAAAATGATGTATACACTAGATTTTCCAAAAAATATACAGAAATATATTCTACAGTGACATCTGGCGTCGTTTTTGCAAGACATTTTTACTTCCGCATAAAAAAAGACCACCCGCGTGACCTCCCGCGTGTGACGTCACATCAGGGAGAGCGGACGGTCTAACGTATGAATAAACATGGATCACAATAGAAGTTTTGACACGAAGAGCTTGAAAATGTATATTTGAATGCATATGACGGACCACAACCATATCATTCTGAGACTGCTATCAATCAATCAATCAATCAATCAATGTTTATTTATATAGCCCAATATCACAAATGTTACATTTGTCTCAGTGGTCTTCACAGTGTGTACAGAATATCAGTATGACAATACGACACCCTCTGTCCTTAGACCCTCACATCGTACAAGGAAAAACTTCCAAAGAAAACCCAGTTTAAAGGGAAAAATGGGAGAAACCTCAGGGAGAGCAACAGAGGAGGGATCCCTCTCCCAGGACGGACAGACGTGCAATAGATGCCGTGTGTAAATTGAAAAGATAATACATTTGCAACATAGGTAGTCCAAATGTTTGGAAATGCATGTGTGTATAATAGGAAGATGAATCCACGAGGATATCCATCGAGGACCTATGATCCAGGACCACAGCCACGACTCAAGATCCAGCGCTCGCGATCCAGGACACAGGACCGCAGGATCATCCATGACTCCGGATCCCAGCGTATATAGACACCAAAAAGAAAGACATTTGGGGAAGCTGGGTTAATCGGAACATGAGAGTACACGGGTACAGACAGAGAAGGAAGAAGTAAGATGTCCCCCGACAAACTAAGCCTATATCAGCAAAACTAGGGGCTGAATCTAATCAGCCCTAACTATAAGCTTTATCAAAAAGGAAGGTCTTCAGCGCACTCTTAAAAACGGATAGGGTGTCTGCCGCCCGAACACAAACTGGAAGCTGATTCCACAAATGTGGAGCTTGATAAGAAAAGGCTCTGGCTCCCATTGTACTTTTAAAGATTCTAGGAACAACCAACAACCCTGCATTCTTGGAACGCAATGCCCTAGTAGGACAGTAGGGTATAATGAGTTCTTTAAGGTAAGATGGCGCCTGCCCATTAAGGGCTTTGTAGGCGAGAAGAAGAATTTTAAATTCTATCCTGGTGTTCTATAGGGAGCCAGTGTAAGGCAGCCAGAACAGGAGTAATGTGGTCCCTTTTCCTAACTCTGGTTAGTACACGAGCCGCAGCATTTTGAATCAGCTGAAGCGACTTGACTGACTTCTTGGTACTCCCTGATAATAAAGAGTTACAATAATCCAGCCTAGAAGTAACAAATGCATGGACTAGTTTCTCTGCATCGTTTTGAGGCAAGATATGCCTGATTTTTGCAATGTTACGTAGATGGAAGTAGGCGGTCCTTGAAATTGATTTATGTGGGCGTTAAAGGATAAATCCTGATCAAATATAACACCAAGATTCCTTACAGTCTCACTGGAGGCCAAATTAATGCCATCCATAGTTAGTATGTCTTTAGATAATTTGTTTCGTAGATTCTTCGGGCCAAGTACAATAACTTCAGTTTTGGTCGTGTTTAACATCAAAAAGTTTAAGGTCATCCACGTTTTTAAGTCCTTAAGGCAGTCTTGAATTTTATTTAGATGATTAATTTCATCAGGCTTGATTGATAAATATAGTTGAGTATCATCCGCATAACAATGAAAGTTTACAGAATGATTCCTTATAATATTGCCTAACGGAAGCATATATAATGTGAACAGAATAGGTCCGAGCACTGAGCCCTGTGGCACTCCATGGCTAACTTTGGTTTGCGTGGAAGATTCATCGTTAACACGTACAAACTGAGAGCGTTCAGATAGATAGGACCTAAACCAGCCTAAAGCAGTTCCCTGTATGCCAACTAAGTGCTCTAGTCTTTGCAATAGGATATCATGGTCGATAGTATCAAATGCAGCACTGAGATCGAACAAAACAAGAATAGAGACAAGTCCCTTGTCTGAGGCTATTAGAATGTCATTTGTGACTTTAACCAGAGCTGTCTCTGTGCTATGATGTGTTCTAAAGCCAGACTGAAAATCTTCAGATAAATCATTGTTTTTTAAGTAATCACACAACTGTTTTGCGACCGCTTTCTCAAGAATCTCTGAGAGGAACGGAAGATTAGAAATAGGTCTATAGTTGGCTAAAACCTCTGGATCGAGGTTGTGCTTTTTAAGAAGCGGTTTTATCACTGCTACTTTGAATGATTGTGGAACATAGCCTGATAATAAAGACATATTCATAATATTTAATAAAGAAGTGCTAATTAATGGAAAAACTTCCTTCAACTGCTTAGTTGGAATTGGGTCTAACATGCACGTTGATGGTTTAGAAGAGAGAATCATTGAATGTAATTGTTCAAGGTTAATGGCTGAAAAGCATTCTAGTTTACTATCTAGTGTAATATTAGAACTTACGATTCCGGGAGCTGTTGATAACACTATACTGGTCGAAGGCAAGAGGTCATAATTTTGTTTCTAAGAGTAACAATTTTATCGTTAAAAAAGCACATAAAATCATTACTACTGAGTGCTATGGGAATAGAAGGCTCAATGGAGCTGTGGCTCTCTGTCAGCCTGGCTACAGTGCTGAAAAGAAATCTTGCATTATTCTTATTCTCATCTATTAATGAAGAGTAGTAGGCTGCTCTCGCTTTACGCAGTGCTTTCTTATATTCATTGAGAGTAATATGCCAAATTAAACGAGATTCTTCAAGTTTAGTGGAACGCCATATCCTTTCAAGTTGTCTAGACTTTTGCTTTATTTTGCGGGTTTCGGCATTATGCCATGGAGCTAATCTATGTTGTTTTATTTTCTTCTTTTTCAAAGGAGCAACAGAGTCTAATTTTATTCGCAGCGCATCTATAGCACTATCAACAACATGATCAATTTGGGGTGGTGTACATTTTGTATAAGTTTCCTCCCCTACATGCAGATGCTAGGCGTCTACGAGACCAGGAGCAGCCAAGGATTAGAAGAAATAACGGCCATCGGAGAGAAATGTAGCAGTGGTGGCTCAACCTGCAAGTTGCTCTTTAACAAACTTGGTGCGTAGGTGCTGACTTGTCTATTAAAAGTATTTTTGATACACTTTCAATTGTGCTTACAGCCAATTATTTTTACTGTACAACATGACCGGAGAGATTTATATTCTACCATTTTTACAGTCAAATACAAAGTAACGTGGTCATGGGACAAGCAGAAGGTAAAGAAGAGACAAATGCCGGTGTTGTCTCGGTGGTGGCAGCTGCGAAGAAGGAAGGGCAGAGTTGTGCTCACCCGCCGCCTTATATCCTCTCTCGTGCTGAAGAAGGGGGCCCCGCCTTAGTCTTCAATGTCCAAGATCGCGTTAAACAGAGGATTTCGACATTTTACATTCATTGCTTACATCCACACGCCTTTTCTCCTCCTTGTCGCTTTCATAACTTTTTATTTATTGCATTTTAACGGCTGTAATTCATTACTTTAATAATACTGGAAATACTTTACGGCAGTTATCATTTACGGTAGTTCCGGATGTTGTCATACCAACTCAAGTCTGTAAACAAAACTTATTAAAATCACTGTACCTTCATTCATTTAATATTCAGCAATAGTAATATCTCGATGTCTATAGATGTAGTGTTAACGTCAGTAGGCTTTGGTGTGCAATACTCCACGGAGTATTTGAACTTTACATTCACAACTCAGGGTTCGTACGGGTGCTTGAAATCCTTGAAAATGCTTGAAATTTGACGTGGTGTTTTCAAGGTTGCTTGAATTTGGGATAAAGTGCTTGAAAATGTAAATGCTTTACTTCGCTTTTTAGATTAAAAGAAAATAAAGAAGTCGGAGCGCGCTTAATTGCTTCGCTTTTACATAAAACAGCTCCGCTCTATGCGCGCGACCTGCAAGTGTTTTTGTTACGTGTGTAACCGACATGGGCATTCTGATGAGAGTGATAGATGACTGTGTGCCAGGAGGTTGGCTAGCAGAAGACAAATACTAAATAGGGCGGTTTTGGCGCAGTGGTTAGAGCGTTGGTCATCAAATCAAGGGGCGTTGGTGAACTCCAGTTCGAATCCCGCCTCGGCCGCCACTGCGTCAGGCTGTTGTGTCCTTGGGCAAGACACTTAACCCGCTCCTGTGGGTAATGTCCGCAGTAATGACTCGTACATGTCTAATATGTGTAATGTGTACTTGTAAAGCGCTCTAATAAATAATGTAATGTATTATTATTATTATTAAATATGGCGCTGACAAATACAAGCCGGGGGCCAAGCCCACGAGTAGCCTCCTGCAAAGTTTGCGCTGACGAGCCACATGAAAGGTACGCATTTTACATTAGACTAACGTTGCATGTTACGTTTGTTTAAAGGGATAGTGGAAATTGAACCCCAAATAGTTTCGTTTTAACTTATATACAAGCATAATTACGTACCAAAACAATCACACCTGATTAAAAAAATATAATAATTGCCTTACGCATGTTAGAAGCACTTTATTGCAGCTTCCCCGAACTTTTTTAGAAACGAAATGATCGAGTCAGCCAAACCGGAAGTGAGGAAAACTCAGGAAGACGAAACGATAACAAACCATGGCGTCCATGCAGAATGAACGTGGAAGGGCAAATATACCAGACAAAGAAGAAGGATTGTACGAGGTATCCAGTGATGATAGCGAGTCAGAAACATCCTCTCGGCTTTCCTGCGAAAATGTAGTTTTAGGAACTGAATCTGAATCCGGTTCAGTAAGCGACGATGGTGAGAATATTGAGCCAGACGATGGACCATTACGTCCTTATTTGTTCGAGCCCGAGGTGATGGAGTTAGTTCACGGCATGGGCAATGGCGAGGATGACCAGGACCAGGCGCCAGATGATGCACCCCTACGCACAAATAATCTTGACTGGTAGGTCCCTAAGCATAGCTCACGCTCGGCGCTATATTATATATTGCAAAAGTTGGCATGCATGCACTGTAGACCTATGGCTATGCCCGAGGATGACTGCATGTAGGGTACATTTCATAACATACCAGGGTCAGGTTCACATAAATTATCTTGTCACATGTATTATTGTATATGTAACAGCCTTATGGGCATTAATTACATGAATAAATGTAAATGAATTGTATACTAGCATGATATACAGCTAGAGCCAAACGGTCTTTTGACGTAGTATGGTCCTAATCCTAGGCTAGCCAGGCTGCCTGTCAAGTGTAGGCTGTACTCACAGTACTGTTAGTCTATCATGTCTATATGATGACTGTAGTGTACACATTCGACAGTGTGTACCGGATTATCGGATGACGAGGCCTCCGGTCGCCTAATCGACAGGCAATAAATGGCGTTGTACACAATGGTACAGGCTAATGATGCATTAAATCAGCCAGAAAACATAATAAAATACTCGTGCCTCGTCCAATGTTTGTGCCCGTCTTCCTTTGTTTTCGTCATCACCCGAAGATTCCCGAAGTATTTCGTTTCATTGAGAGGGCGTGGTCGGGAGCAGTAAAATTGAAAATAAAATGAAACTAGGCGCATGAAATTAAAAAAAATTGTTTATTATGCTTATTTTTAATAAAAATACATAAGTTAAACCCAAAATTCGCGGATTTCCACTATCCCTTTAAGCTAACGTTAGCGAGCTGAATAGCGAACTCCATGAGGGATAATAATTGCAGGGGACAATCATTTATGTGCGTTACAGCCGCCATTCTGTGGTGTTCAGAGGATGAAGCACTCACTTGTAATTCAACCCAGTAATTCTCACGGCATTTCGTGTTATAGTCAGGAAATATAATCTATTGATTCGACACAGAACGATTTTAAAAGCAATGTATTTCTACTGGTAGTATGTTTCGAGCCTAAACCAAATGTGACTTGCTCTATCAAAATCTGTCACATTGACCCGAAGACACATTTTCATTTGTATTACTGGTCTGGGGCAAGCTCGCGAGCGTGTGTGTGTTTGTGTATTTTTGCGTTTGTGTACCGGGGAAACACTCACAAGAAACACCGGCTGTTGTTACGCTTGCTGTGACGTTAAATTACTCCTTTCTCCGCTTGTAATTATGCCTTTACAAGCTTCAAAGTTGTATTTATCATCTGAATTTGCCGAAACAAGTTTAATATTCTGTTGATCGCACAGGGATGAAACGTATACCAATAGAATCTGTGGACTCTCAGCTTTTCATATGATATACAGGGCTCGACATTATAAATGGCCCGCTGGCCCGGAAGCACTATTTAGACACACCCCGGCCAGCATAACGTAATTTCAACTTGCCTGCTCGGGCCACTAAAAATATTGCTTAAAAAAAAAAATGGTTCTGTGGTATTGGTATTTTGACAAGCAATTTTGTAAAATTGTTGCGTTTATTAACACTACAACATAGCGTTTCGTGAGGCGGTGTTCACGACGCGCTCCTTCACTACAGACTGTCGCTATCAATATATATATATAACTCTCTCTGTGTGGCTACAATTCAGGCTAATACGCTACCAGAGGTGGAATAAGTACTCAGATATTGTACTTGAGTAAAAGTAGAAGTACTCAGATTCTGTCTCGCTACTAGACAAGAAGGCTATATCTATAATACCCTCCGAACAGAGTCAGAGCGGCTTTTATTCCAAGTATTTCCTCGTTCCCAAACGGGGAGGGAACGGGATTCGGCCTATACTAGATTTGAGGGCTCTGAACAAATATCTCAAAAGATACAAATTCAGAATGCTCACTCACACATCTCTGTTGCGTCTCGTGCGCCAAAACAATTGGTTCACATCAGTCGACCTGAAAGACGCGTATTTCCACATCCCAGTATATTATCCACACGGGAAATATCTGAGGTTCGCCTTTCAGGGTGTCTGTTACGAGTACAGAGTACTTTCCTTCGATCTGTCTCTCAGCCCACGAGTGTTTGTACGGTGTACGGAAGCCGCGATAGCCCCGTTAAGACAACAGGGTATTCGCCTGGCAACTTATCTGGACGATTGGCTCCTTCTCGCGCAGTCGGAGCAAGAGGCTATTACGCAGACGAATGTCCTCGTGAAATACCTGCTCGACCTGGGTTTCGTAATAAACACAGAAAAGAGCATGTTGTCCCCAGCCCAGACTGTACTCTTCCTGGGCCTACGCCTGAATTCGGTGCCCTTTTATAGCCCGCCTGTCAACGGAGAGAGTGAAAGCCTTCAGGGCTTGCCTCGCTCATTTCCAGCCACGCAAATATGTTCTCTTCAGATCATGTCTGCGGTTACTGTGGCTCATGGCGTCAGCCATCCTGGTGTTACGACTGGGACGCTTACACATGAGGGAGTTTCAGCGCTGGGTAGCTGCCCTCAGACTGGACCCCGTGCGTCATGGCGCGCAGAGAGTGATGGTCACTATGAAATGCGTAATGGCACTGCGCCACTGGCTGCACCCGATCTAGTACGGGGCGTGCCTATAGGTGCTGTTCTATCGCGGACGCATGTCTGACGGGCTGGGGGGGCATACAAAGGTCGACCTGTGAGGGGTCTCTGGAGCAGAGACGTCCAACGGTCACGCATAAATTATCTGGAGCTTTTAGCGGTGTTCCTCACCCTGAAACGCTTTCTGCCTTTTCTCGGAGGACATCATGTCCTCGTGAGGACAGACAACACGACCACAATATCGTATATAAACCGCCAAGGGGGTTTGCGTTCTCTCAAGTTACACATGCTGGCACGCAAACTGATCTTATGGAGCTGCGGACGTCTCCTCTCTCTGAGAGCGACGCACGTACCAGGAGTAGGGTTGGGTACCGAGAACCGGTTCCGGTTCGGAACTGGTTCCAACATTTCGATTCCAACGGCATCATTTAGAAATGTGAATTTCGGTTCCGCTTTTCGATGCCTGAGGAAATGTTTCTCGCCGCTCTCCGTAGCCTAGTGTATGACTGCGGCGAGGCGGGAAATGTAGCGTTGTACCTACACTTCCTACAGCGTAACCTGAGACCAGGGCCGGCCATGGATGTATAATAAGGGCCGGCCCGTTGCTAGCTGCTCTAACGGAAGAAGTAGATGTTTCTACAATGATGTGGAGGGAGAGTCCTCTCCAGTCAGACTGAGGCTGATAACTACAGCTCAGTGAGGTGAAGGACTCGGAGTGTTTAGATCAGGGGTCTCCAACACGTCGATCGGACAGCTTTTCAGTAGCTCGCCGCTCGATTATCGATTATAGCGTAGTAAGGTTGCTTCTTGATTTTTCGGCCGCGGCCGGACAATAAAGTTTTTTTATTTTAGAATTGTTTCTGTCACACGAATATAAAATTGGTCGGTGACGCAGAGATCAAGGAACAGACGTGACAGCGGCACAGCGACACCACACACGGAGCAGTCTGCTTTCTCCAGCAGCACCAGTCAGAACCAACGGCAGAATGACAGAGAATGTAATTGTGCACCCACATGCAGTATTTTTGTTTTTATAATGCTGTTGTAAATACTCCTGTTGTCTGCTTTGTTCAGACTCAAGTCATGTGTGTGATGCCACATGCAGGACATTCAGTGTCCTTTTTTAACAGAAGACCGTTGCTTGAAGCTGCAGCTAGACTGCAGAAGTATTTGCTTTTTGTTTTTGAGGATGGAAAAATGTCACACACAGATATAGGGAGGCTAGACCTATACAATTGATTTATTATGGCTTATAATTTCATGTCAACACGAAGAAGAGTCAATCCTGTGGAGATGGAGATTATAAATCTCCAAAATCATGTTCAGCTTAAGTCTCAGCAAAACTCACAACATTTCTGGAGCCTTGTAGACCCAGAAAACTATAAGAACATCACCAAGCAGCACTGAACACGTCTGCTTTATGTGGTTCTGTTCTACAGACCTTTGTGAAGCAGATTTGTCTGGCATGAATGAAATCTAAATACAGAACAAGACCGACTGATGAACATTTAAATGACTATTAGAGTGAACCTAAATGGGTCCAGCATACACCTGTATGGTGGACCCATGCAGCGCCATTCATCTCACTAACTGTGAAAAAGAGTGAATGCACTTATTTTACACACGTGCCATAAGATGCTTGCAAGGTGGTGATTAAGGCGATGTATTTACTATGTGGGCCATAAGAAGAAGTGCAAACATTGTAATTTGCTCTTGGACATGTATGTGAATCTTCAGTGAAGTACTTACTATGTTGTCCATATTAATACGTGATAAATTGTCGTTTTCTTGGACCTTGATGTGAAGTTAAGATTTTAGATAAGCTTTAGGTATTGATTTCACACAAAAGTAGCTTAATTCAACTGATGAGTGCTATGTGAATACATGTAAGCGATGCGATGCAAGTAGCTCTTGGCCACTTTCATTTTTTCAAAGTAGCTCTCAGGTGGAGAAAGGTTGGAGACCCCTGGTTTAGATAGTTCACTTTAGTCTAAGTTATCTCAGTGGGTCTCAAACGTTTTAATCACAATTTATGTAAACACATATTTCCAAGGCTCTCCTTTAAAATTATTGGGATAAAACAGGTTTGAAATCATTCCAATGTAAACTATAGGACAGTAAACCAGACATATCGTTTTAAACTGGAGAGATGCACAAATAAAATAGTAAAATATGTTACATGTATTTGTTATGGGTTATTGGTTATGCTCACATACTTATTTAATTATTTAACTATAGGTTACTTAAGTAACCCCAGTGCTCAGAGTAACATGAAGTGAGATGACTCACCAGACGGCCCTTCTTGCTAAGGCGAAGCGAGAAGAGGTGCTTATTTTGAATGACGCTGCGACGTAGGGCAAGCTACTTAAAGGGTGGGTGGATTCGCGTTGAGGCGCATCCCATAGTGAGACATCTCACTTCATGTTACTCTGAGTACTGGGGTTACGTAAGTAACTTATAGTTTCACGGAGAGATACCACAGCTCCTTCAGTGAGGCTGCTGCTCCACGGTGTTTCAGAGAGATACCACAGCTCCTTCAGTGAGGCTGCTGCTCCACGGTGTTTCAGAGATACCACAGCTCCTTCAGTGAGGCTGCTGCTCCACGGTGTTTCAGAGATACCACAGCTCCTTCAGTGAGGCTGCTGCTCCACGGTGTTTCAGAGAGAGATACCACAGCTCCTTCAGTGAGGCTGCTGCTCCACGGTGTTTCAGAGAGAGATACCACAGCTCCTTCAGTGAGGCTGCTGCTCCACGGTGTTTCAGAGAGAGATACCACAGCTCCTTCAGTGAGGCTGCTGCTCCACGTTGTTTCAGAGAGAGATACCACAGCTCCTTCAGTGAGGCTGCTGCTCCACGGTCTTTCAGAGAGAGATACCACAGCTCCTTCAGTGAGGCTGCTGCTCCACGGTGTTTCAGAGAGATACCACAGCTCCTTCAGTGAGGCTGCTGCTCCACGGTGTTTCAGAGAGATACCACATCTCCTTCAGTGAGGCTGCTGCTCCACGGTCTTTCAGAGAGAGATACCACAGCTCCTTCAGTGAGGCTGCTGCTCCACGGTGTTTCAGAGAGAGACCACAGCTCCTTCAGTGAGGCTGCTGCTCCACGGTGTTTCAGAGAGAGATACCACAGCTCCTTCAGTGAGGCTGCTGCTCCACGGTGTTTCAGAGAGATACCACAGCTCCTTCAGTGAGGCTGCTGCTCCACGGTGTTTCAGAGAGAGATACCACAGCTCCTTCCTTCCTGCAGTGGTCAGGCTGTACAACCACCACGGCCCCTAGTAGACCACCTCACACGCTGGAATACTAAATATGTTTGAAGAATTCTGGGAACCTTTTCCTTAGAAATGCAAACCTCAAATATACGTTTAACATAAGTAAACAATCTTCTAGTACCTTAAACATATTATGCACCGGAACGGTATTCTTAATATTTTGTTTGTTATTCTCTATTTTCTAGTTTTTGTATTTGTTCATACATTTTGGTTATTTTCTTTTATGTCACCTATTCATATTTTATTAGATATAGAAGTTGACAGGACCCTCTTGGGGAGGACGGAGACGGGACCCTCTTGGTGACGGGGAGCCGAGAAGGAGGCCTAGAAAATGTTTCCCGCTCTCAGGTATGATTGTGGTGATCAACTGAATATGGGCCGCACTGTTTCTCCTGATGTGCAGCAAATGCTTCCGTCTACATGGATCTTTGTGTGGGGCAATCAAACAGTGTTGGGATCAGCTGTCTCTGCGGCAGCTCAGCAGCCTCTTCACATGCGTGAACACCTCCTTTAACTTCAGTCCGTACACCACGGGGTTCAGTAGAGTAGGTACTAGAATCAGCATGGAGGTGATGAGAGTGGAGTCAGATTCTCTGTTGCTCTGCAGGCGGCGAAGCATCAGATCTAAGTAGACGCCGATGGAATAGTTAAAGAAGACGAGCAGGTGAGGAAGACAGGTTTGTAGAGCTTTGTTGCTGAAGCTACGTGAGCGCCGCAGACAGATGAAGAGGATCCTAGCGTAGGAGAAGAGCATGAAGGCTGCAGGCAGGAAGACTGTGGCTGTGACGATCAGCAGAATGTATATTCCACTCAGCTGTGCTGCAGCACCACCGCAGCTCAGGGTCATAATGCTGTTGATTTCGCAGTAGGCCCTGTCGAGCTGCGCCCTGCAGATCGGTAAGCGGCTAGCCAGCAGCGTTGAGACTCCCACTAGAATAGCAGGCAGCATCCAGCAGAGAAGCAGCATCAGCACCACCTTGGCAGGAGTTACCAGCACAGCGTAGTGCATCGGGTGGCAGATGGACAGGTAGCGGTCAAAGGCCATGGCCGACAACAGGAAGAAGCTAGCTCCACCAAGAGAGGAAACAAAGAAACCCTGGCACAGACACAAAGTCCGGGACACCTGCACCAAGCCGGCGCCGGACAGCAACAGATCAGACAGAAGTTTAGGATAAATCAGTGTGCTGGCTGTGAGAGAGTTCAGCAGAAATGATGCCACGAAGGCAAACATGGGCCGGTGAAGAGCTCGCTGCGAACAGATGATATAAATCACCAGAGAGTCACTGAACAACACGAAGAGGTACAGCAACAAAAACACGAAGAATAAGAGCGAGCTGTGGCCAGACAGCGAGGAGAAACCGACCAGCGTCAGGGACGAGGTCACGTTAAACCCTGCTGACGTCATGAGGAGACCCCACCAAACAACACGCTGTGACCTCAGGTCAACAACAACAGAGCTAACCAACCTGTTGACATCTAAATAAAGGATATAACATTAGTTTATATCACATTGACATATACAGTAGTAATAAGGAAACTGGAATATTTAGAACACACATTTATTTAACATTCATATTTAACACGTGTATTCATAGAATATGAATTCACAGTTAATTAATCAGATACTAAAATATCTGCTTTAACATTAATGTAGAGGTCAATGATAAATATCTATCACGAATCAGAAACAGGCAAAAGCATCATCGCAATGAACACGAAAAATGAGAAACATGACATTAATATATGTGAAATTAGTCATAAACCAGCAGAACAATCATCACAAGGAACACGAAACGTGAGGAGAAACGGACCTGAATCCACCTGTTAAAATATTAATACATACCATTATGCATCACCACAGTGAACCATTCAATGTACGTGAACACGAAACGTGAGAAACATGAGAAAGAGACCTGACTCCACCTGTTTCAACAATTGTGTTAATACATACACAGAACATTAATAGATATAAGATTCATTTAAAGAATGTTAATATATGATTAATCATGAAAACAGAGAAACATAATATCAGTAAACATGAGGAGAAACTGACCTGAATCCAGCTAGTTAAACATTAACGTGAATATATAACAATAATGTAAGAAACATTTATACATAGGACTTCAAAATAACATTTATAAGTGAGATATTAAACTAAGATTATCACAAGGAACACGAAACGTGAGGAGAGACTGACCTGAATCCACCTGTTTAAACATTAACTTCAATTTATATAACATTAATATATACAGCATTAATATAAAGTACATATTTAGTTTCATAATGAATCAGGAAAAGGCAGAAAGATTATTACCGTGAACACGAAACATGAGGAGAAACTGACCTGAATCCACCTGTTAAAATATTAATACATAACATTATGCTTCACCACCGTGAACCATTGAATGTACGTGAACACGAAACGTGAGAAACATGAGCAAGAGACCTGACTCCACCTGTTTCAACATTTATGTTATATACACACAACATTAATAGTTATAACATAAATTTAAAGAATGTTAATATGATTAATCATGAAAACAGAGAAACATAATCTCAGTGAACAAGAGGAGAAACGGACCTGAATCCAGCTGGTGAAACATTAATGTAGATATGATGAAGCACGTACAGACAGAGGCAGCATCTCAGTGAACATGAGGAGAAACTGACCTGAGTCCAGCTGGTGAAACATTAATGTAGATATGATGAAGCACGTACAGACAGAGACAGCATCTCAGTGAACAAGAAGAGAAACTGACCTGAGTCCAGCTGGTGAAACATTAATACAACATTAATGTAGATATGATGAAGCACGTACAGACAGAGACAGCATCTCAGTGAACAAGAGGAGAAAACTGAACCTGAGTCCAGCTGGTGAAACATTAATGTAGATATGATGAAGCACGTACAGACAGAGGCAGCATCTCAGTGAACATGAGGAGAAACTGACCTGAGTCCAGCTGGTGAAACATTAATGTAGATATGATGAAGCACGTACAGACAGAGGCAGCATCTCAGTGAACAAGAAGCTGTGAAGCTGCTTTTATCACCATCCTTCTTCCTCCGTGGAGATCATTGTATATTCATTAAAGGTCATCTGCCAATCACAAATATCTTGTTGTTTGGAATGGCAGGTTCTGAGAAGGCAATGTCAAGTTAATGTAAAACAGACATCTTCAAATAGTAAAAACTACTCATATGCTAAAACCTTTCTCGTTCTTAACACAGACTATATTCAGGGTCGATATGGGTTGAACTGAGATTCCCACACACATTTTAAGATGTTCTGATACGCCCGACCGATACAAAGCACGGCTTTGAAGGAAAGGATGAAGTCACTAATCATGTAGTTGCTTTGAACTGTTCTTTGGTAAGTGTGCAGAGCAATGGTGATTTAAAATGGTGATTTGAAGGTTGAATATTTGTGTATATATTAATGATTAATGTAAATTAATTCCAGTTAAATGTAACTATTAGGAAGACGGTTCTGTTTGTAATACTCTCTATTTTCATTGTGTTATTTGGTGGCATCAATGTGTGCATGTGATACAGGAGCAGTGTCTTTCGGGCCTCGTAGCCCTTCAGGTCAGAATAAAGAGATCCTCGACCACGCACCGCATAGAAAGGTTCAACCTGTCTGGGAATGGATGCAAAACATCTGTTGTCTCATTATCATCTATTTGCTGAGGTTTGGTTTTGAGTCCAAACGTGTTAAAGCAGGAACACGTGCAGCGCTGTGGGCCGCTGGTTAGCATCTGTTCCCTTCATGAGCACATCCAGTGTGACTGACATCCAATTAACATTCATGACAGAGCACACATTTAATTAACCAGAAAAACCCAATCTTTCACTTATTCGGGATGGACATGATCCTCAGAGACGTTTAATTATATTTCAATCATCCGTCTTTCTTGGTCATTGTGCAATATTACTCATTATGAATAAAACACACCAGGACACAGCTCTTCGGGTCCCGCGGGGAAATACCCGTTGTGTCCTCGTTACTGCCTCTAATGTAATCTGACTGGCAGCTCAACGCCCTCTCTCAATCACTGTGCTGGACAAAGACGACAACTCCACTCATTTAATAAGCTTTTTACTTTAGAAATCATAAAGAGGTGTTAATATGTGGAGATTATCCTGCTGAACTAAACGTATAAGAATCATAAACATTTGTTTAAAGAGCAACTTGCAGGTTAGAGACCCCAGTGAATAAATGTGTAGGAAAATGATGTATAAACTAGATTTTCCAAAAAATATACAGAAATATATTCTAGTGACTTCTGGCTTCTGGCGTCGACATTTTTACTTCCGCATAAAAAAAGACCACCCGCGTGACCTCCCGCGTGTGACGTCACATCAGGGAGAGCGGACGGTCTAACGTATGAATAAACATGGATCACAATAGAAGTTTTGACACGGAAGAGGTTGGAAATGTATATTTGAATGCATATGACGGACCACAACCATATAATTCTGAGACTGCTAGGCGTCTAAGAGACCAGGAGCAGCCAAGGATTAGAAGAAATAACGGCCATCGGAGAGAAAGGTAGCAGTGGTGGCTCAAAACCTGCAAGTTGCTCTTTAACAAACCTGGTGCGTAGGTGCTGACTTGTCTATTAAAAGTATTTTTGATACACTTTCAGTTGTGCTTACAGCCAATTATTTTTACTGTACAACATGACCGGAGAGATTTATATTCTACCATTTTTACAGTGAAATACCGGCTAACAGAAACACTGAGTATTGAAGAAAACTGTGACGCTCCTCTCGCTCCCAGGAGAGAAACTTAAAATAAAGTGGAGTCTCTGAGAAGGTTCAAACGGGTACTTTAATTAAGTAACGTGGTCATGGGACAAGCAGAAGGTAAAGAAGAGACAAATGCCGGTGTTGTCTCGGTGGTGGCAGCTGCGAAGAAGCAAGGGCAGAGTTGTGCTCACCCGCCGCCTTATATCCTCTCTCGTGCTGAAGAAGGGGGCCCCCGCCTTAGTCTTCAATGTCCGAGATCGCGTTAAACAGAGGATTTCGACATTTTACATTCATTGCTTACATCCACACGCCTTTTCTCCTCCTTATCGCTTTCATAACTTTTTATTTATTGCATTTTAACGGCTGTAATTCATTACTTTAATAATACTGGAAATACTTTACGGCAGTTATCATTTACGGTAGTTCCGGATGTTGTCGTACCTTCATTTAAAAACCCTCCTGTTGTCTTCGTTTCCCCTTACTTTGGTGTTCGCGGTCAAATGTGACCGGTCTAGGGATGGGAACGATCAATCGAATATTCGAAATGATTCAGATATTCGAATAATTATTCATGTATTCGAATATGAGTTATGATTATTTTTATTATTTTTTTAAAAAAAAATTTTGGGAGGGATGCCTAAGTTGATTAATTCAATGTATACGACAGTGCCATAGCTAAATGTGTTAGGTGACGTCAAAAGGTGTGTTTTGCTCCTCACAGCGGGCAGAGCTGCAGGTGCTGATCTCTCTCTCGTGTCCGGTTATACTTCACTCGCGTTTATGTCCAAATCCATCAGATCTAGCTAGTTCTAGCCAATGACATGGCTGCTGCCCCTCCCTACACGCAGATCACGCAGACTCAAACCTCATCTTAGGCCCAAATGAGCTCCGCAGCTGTTGCGAGGTTCCGGCGCTAACAGCTCATGAGCGTGCTCCCCCGCTCCCTGTCAACACTCGCGACACATGGCCAGCCTAAACAACAATAAGCGCTGCTTGGCAACCGTGTGTGGCGGCAAAGTATATAGACATTTTGACAGGAGAGATTTAGTTTTGCCGGTATTCAACATATTTTACCAGTCATAGTCCAGTAATTATTTACACTCTAAGAAGAGTCCTACACAACAGACATGGCGTCAAAAGGACTAATGTGTGGAAATATTTCGACCAGGTTAGTGAGTGCGGTGTAGAGGTCAAACTATGCCAAATTAAACTTATAACATGCTATACCTTGCTATACCCGCAACCTCCGTTCCAGCTGAGAGGGTCTTCTCTACAGCTGGCCTGATTGTGAATCGCCTCCACACATGAAAGCTGTAGGTTTATAGCTGTCAAACTGTGATCACTAGTTCAATACATTTGACAAATTCGACTTGGTTTCTACACTTATTTAAAAAAAAATTTGGTAAACAAAAAATTCAGAATTTTTTTTTTTATAGGATGTTTCGGTTAACCGGTTAACCGTTTTTGGGGGGGTCGAATATTCGAATATACATTTGCTTTCAAATTCCCATCCCTAGACCGGTCCTGTTTTAATTGCTATTACATTAACACAAAAACCATTAATCATCACCACATTTCATTTAACCAACTTTCAAACTGTAAATATTGTATCAGACTACTTGTATACATGAAAAACTGCAGTAAATATACAAAGAATAGACACTGAACATGTATTGCGTGTGCCATGTGTGATTCACATGGGGGGATGGGCACATAAGAGCGGGAAATGTGTCAAATTGTTCTGTGTGTTTGTGAGTGCCAGGTGTGATTCACATGGGGGGATGGGCACATAAGGAGGGGGGGAACACGTCTAGAGTATGGGTGTGTGTGTGGGTGTTTTATCTGATCCGGATGGTTACTCGTTCCTTTAATTTATGGCGGCATTTTTGAGCGGTAACACCATGGGTGTTACAAAGTTGACTAAATCATCCAAAATTCAATGAAAAGTGGTGATCAGCAATTGTATATGTTCAAACGTCTACTGTGAAGGATATCATAAAGCCTTAATGCACTCGAATGTAAAACAAAATAATTATGATTGATGGAAGTAGTAAATCGGTCAGCTTTGACCCGAAGACAACAGGAGGGTTAATATTCAGCAATAGTAATATCTCGATGTCTATAGATGTAGTGTTAAAGTCAGTCGGCTTTGGTGTGCAATACTCTTTAGTTTAAACTAAATTATGCCATAAAACATTGATTTTAATTTCTAACAGTATTTGAATATAGAAACCACCCCACATGTATAGCTTTGTGTGGTGCAGGGTTCACGAGAGGATCCGCAATCACACTTTGTTGCGTAGCTTCAGTGTCGTAGCCGAGATGCTGTTGATGGTGAGATGTGTCTGCCGTTTACTCTCAACTGTTTGACCGGTATGATGCACCATCCAGTACTGAGAGTGCATTTGAACATACTACATATTGGCCCTCATGCTCCCAGACAGGACACGTACATACAAAAGTACTGAGATGTCACTCACATAAAGTGAGAAGCCTGCAGGGCAGAGGTCAGGGCGGTAAAACATCCTGCAGATGATGAAATGATGTTTGTGGTTAATGAGCTGCAGCGTGGACTCTGTGGACTAACGAGCTCCGGCCTTAATGAGAGCTGTTAACGAGCTGCTCTCAGGTGACCTCATCAACACACTGACCTGTTTGCTTCCTTACATTGTGCTGCTGTAATCACCCAGAGGCTAAACCTGCACAAACAAGACAAAGCAATAATCAAAGCAAATTAAAGAGTCAATATGTAAAGAAAATAACGTCAAAGCTCTTTTTTGGTGCTATTTATTGTCATTTTAAAATACTTTTTATCAAAACACACTGAAGGAAATGGTCAGCTTGGGTTCATAGGGGCAGAATAATCCACTTGAGGTGCTCCAGTGAGTGTTAGTGCGGCACATAAACGGGCCCAAGCTGTAAATATAATGATCATCAATAGACACAAAAAGGATAAGTGCCAAACCAACACAAGAGAAGCAAAACGGCACCTAGACCGCCAACAGCTTGAAATAAGGACATCTATACAGGGCTCGAGCTTAAGGTCGTCCCGGAGACAAAAAAAATAGGGTCGGGAAGGATAAAAAAAAATGTTGGGACGAGAGTTAAAATAAAAATACCCTGCTAACTCTACTACGAACGGCGATGAAAATGAAACTGACTGCAAGTTTTGTGTAGCACACAGTTATTAAACCTCCTTGTCAACATAAACACACACGCACAAAACATTTAGCAACCCTCGACACACACACACACACACACACACACACACACACACACACACAGACTACGTATACCGACAGCCAGCGGCACAGCTGCCTGCACATTTCTGGCCCGTGAATAATGAGAACTCTCCATCGCATTCAGTCCTTAGCAATATGCTGCGCACCGAGCCCCGGTATCAAACGGGACCCGGGCCGGAATTAGGAAAGAACGTGGTCCCGTTAAGCTCCGACGTTATGGTACTGGAGACATTTAAAAAATATACGTCTTCTGTATTATTGCTACATAAACATTATATCGCAGTTTTATTTTCGCCAACTCCGTTTCTAATACGCAAAAAGACTACAACATGCGTCTGATGTATTTTCGATCTTTCCAATCCAGACGAGAGAGATCTCTCTCCCGTCTGTGTGCGAGGGGGCGGGCCGTTTGTAAAGGTCTCCTGACTGTGTTACTGTAAGAAATTATCAATCAATCAATCAATCAATGTTTATTTATATAGCCCAATATCACAAATGTTACATTTGTCTCAGTGGTCTTCACAGTGTGTACAGAATATCAGTATGACAATACGACACCCTCTGTCCTTAGACCCTCACATCGTACAAGGAAAAACTTCCAAAGAAAACCCAGTTTAAAGGGAAAAATGGGAGAAACCTCAGGGAGAGCAACAGAGGAGGGATCCCTCTCCCAGGACGGACAGACGTGCAATAGATGCCGTGTGTAAATTAAAATCAATGTTCAATGATGTAATATAGTTTAAACATACAGTCATTTTAAAACTATTTTATACTGAAAACAGTTCCGGTTAAAGTTTACTTTGAAAAGCTGTATTGAGAGACGACAACAATGACGACTTCCGGTTCCACGTTAATAACGATTACAGCCGTTAAAATGCATTAAATAAAAAGTCATGAAAGAGTGTATGAGGAGAAAAAGGCGTGTGGAAGTTATACAATGACCACACAACGTTTAAATCCTCTGTTATGTGCGATATCGGACATTGGAGAAAGAGTTGGGAGAACGACGTCACCAGCCGCCATTGAAGGAGGAGCGCTGGATCGATACAGACGGAGGACAACGCGACCTCAGGCACTTCTCTTTGTTTCATTGCCACGCCATTTAATTAAAGTACTCCATTAGTCTCATTGTTTGAAGCTTCTCTCCTGGACGCGTGAACAACGAATACTCTAACATTACAGACTGTCATCCTGTTAGTGGTTACTCTGGGTTCTGTCTTCAGGACAGAGTTGGATTTTTTTGTTAGTTGGATGGGACTCGATTGGATTCAATATTAGAGCAACTTTTTCCTGTGTGTGTTTTTTAAAAATATATTTGGCCTTTGTTTCTGTGTTTGACTGATTTTCTCAAATAAAAAGGTTGATGAATTATTTATGTTAAAGGTCACTTTGAATGATTTGAACTAATGATAATGTAGAAAAACTAATATTTTAAATTCGGGACGGTCCACATTAATTGCGGGACGGCTTAGATTGTATTTCGGGATGGTTCCGGGAGGATGGTGAATAAAGTTAGACGAGAGCCCTGCATCTATATCTCATATATAACGCACATGAAAGGTCTTTCGTTGTCTGCTGTTTATATAATGTGTCTCAGATCAGCTCGGTATGCATGGTACCATTTTGTCAATAAAGGATATTCTAACCTGATGTATGAGGGACCAGAAATCAAAGTCATTTGAGCCACGATATAACGGGATCTCACAGCTCCGTAATATTAAGACATAAATTGTTGTTTTAAATGATGGATGTTACTACCTCATTATGGAACTCCAACTCGTTATACATACCAGCCATAACTACATCGTATGCTTATTTGAACACAAACCCTCGTGGTTGTGTTTGAGGTGGTTATAGAGAGGCGAAGTCCCCCTTCCGGGGGAGCTCCATGGGACCTTAATTCGGAAAAATTATGTATTGAAGTCAATGGAGAGAGAATGATTATCTTTCGATCCCGTTTGAATTGTGCCACAAATTACACATATGATGTTTGTCAATTTTAAAAGACAATTTTGCAAGAAAAATAAATAAAATGTGTCGTAAAACTGTGAAGTAACACTTTTGTTTGTGTGAAACGCTGAATGAACTACATCTCTGGTCTCTCACAACAACACACGTCACCAAGATGGCCGTCACTACTGTCTTGTCAACAAAATGATTGCCGACCCTCACTATCACCCTCTTACCCTCACTATCACCACAATGAAACACGTCCAGAAGAACGTCATGCAGAGCTGCCTTCCTTTGATTCTCTGTGAACTGCCTGGTCTTTTTAATGTTTAATGTCAACCATTTGTGCAGATAGCGTGAAGTAGAACAGATCGCAGATGCTAATGTAGCGTTAGCATTTCTCCCCCGGGCTTAAATGGTGTATTATAGAATGATCACACCGGAGTGACAGTACTCTTCAAAGGGTTCACGAAATATGACTACTACTCTTACTGTTTAACATGTTGGGTTACTTGATACTTCATTTTAAGGCTAATAAAAATGACACGGCTGTAATCCTAACTAACGTGCTAGCTACTAGCTAGGTAGCTAACTTGATCCAGCCACTCCTGGTCCTTTCATCAGACGGGAAGCGAAAGAACGAGCAAGACCCATTGCTGGTATGATAACAACCTGGTACTAAGCACACAGGCATCTTGTTAAAGTTATCTTATCTATCTCTTATGTAGTGGACGGAAATAAATAAAGTTAGACATCAGTTATGACATCACTTACGCGACTCTGGGATTTGTAGTCTTTCTAGTTGCATATTTTTCATAGTCTTATATTTCAACAGTTTTACGACAAACTGTGACTTTTTTGACGTGGAAATAATTTTTTAAGATTGACAAACATCATATGTGTAATTCATGGCACAATTCAAACGGGATCGAAAGATAATCTTTCTCTCTCCATTGACTTCAATACATCATTTTTCAGAAATAAGGTCCCATGGGTCGGAAGTAGATGGGCGTGACTTCGCCACACTATAGGATACGATATACTTATAAAACCCGTTAAGGAAGTTTGTTTTGATCCTGCAGCAACATGGCTTTTCAGCTCTTAGAGGCGAATACAGCTGGGCTGAGGCGGTCCTCCAAAATGTTCGTGTTTTTAGAAAGCTAATGTAAGCTAGCTATTGAACGTTTGATAGGGAACATTAGTAAGGGAAAGTTCCCCCTTATTGGCACACCAACCATGGGATGGTTCCTAATATTTGACACACTGCAGCCTGTTCTCTGGGTAACAGTTAGTGACTCTCCTCCTATTTTTAAAACACTTTCCCCCACATTCAGAAGACTTTCCCCCAGGTTTAAAGCACTTTTCCTGGGTTAGAAAGTGAGGTGCTGCAGCTTGCTTCTCACTAAAAATGATTTATAATCATTACTTTTGTATTCAAGTGATTTATTTTATCATTAATATGGTTCCCTAAAACTATGCACCTACTCTGGAGCTCACTGGGGTCCTGCATATGCTTTGATCAAAAGCATTTCTCGCTGTCTAACGTTGGCTTTTTGTAGTAAATGAGTGGAGTTGTCGTCTTTGTCCAGCACAGTGATTGAGAGAGGGCGTTGAGCTGCCAGTCAGATTACATTAGAGGCCGTAACGAGGACACAACGGGTATTTCCCCGCGGGACCCGAAGAGCTGTGTCCTGGTGTGTTTTATTCATAATGAGTAATATTGCACAATGACCAAGAAAGACGGATGATTGAAATATAATTAAACGTCTCTGAGGATCATGTCCATCCGAATAAGTGAAAGATTGGGTTTTTCTGGTTAATTAAATGTGTGCTCTGCCATGAATGTTAATTGGATGTCAGTCACACTGGATGTGCTCATGAAGGGAACAGATGCTAACCAGCGGCCCACAGCGCTGCACGTGTTCCTGCTTTAACACGTTTGGACTCAAAACCAAACCTCAGCAAATAGATGATAATGAGACAATAGATGTTTTGCATCCATTCCCAGACAGGTTGAACCTTTCTATGCGGTGCGTGGTCGAGGATCTCTTTATTCTGACCTGAAGGGCTACGAGGCCCGAAAGACACTGCTCCTGTATCACATGCACACATTGATGCCACCAAATAACACAATGAAAATAGAAAGAATTACAAACAGAACCGTCTTCCTAATAGTTACATTTAACTGGAATTAATTTACATTAATCATTAATATATACACAAATATTCAACCTTTAAATCACCATTTTAAATCACCATTGCTCTGCACACTTACCAAAGAACAGTTCAAAGCAACTACATGATTAGTGACTTCATCCTTTCCTTCAAAGCCGTGCTTTGTATCGGTCGGGCGTATCAGAACATCTTAAAGTGTGTGTGTGGGAATCTCAGTTCAACCCATATCGACCCTGAATATAGTCTGTGTTAAGAACGAGAGGTTTTAGCATATGAGTAGTTTTTACTATTTGAAGATGTCTGTTTTACATTAACTTGACATTGCCTTCTCAGAACCTGCCATTCCAAACAACAAGATATTTGTGATTGGCAGATGACCTTTAATGAATATACAATGATCTCCACGGAGGAAGAAGGATGGTGATAAAAGCAGCTTCACAGCTTCTTGTTCACTGAGATGCTGCCTCTGTCTGTACGTGCTTCATCATATCTACATTAATGTTTCACCAGCTGGACTCAGGTCAGTTTCTCCTCATGTTCACTGAGATGCTGCCTCTGTCTGTACGTGCTTCATCATATCTACATTAATGTTTCACCAGCTGGACTCAGGTCAGTTTCTCCTCTTGTTCACTGAGATGCTGTCTCTGTCTGTACGTGCTTCATCATATCTACATTAATGTTGTATTAATGTTTCACCAGCTGGACTCAGGTCAGTTTCTCCTCTTGTTCACTGAGATGCTGCCTCTGTCTGTACGTGCTTCATCATATCTACATTAATGTTTCACCAGCTGGACTCAGGTCAGTTTCTCCTCTTGTTCACTGAGATGCTGCCTCTGTCTGTACGTGCTTCATCATATCTACATTAATGTTTCACCAGCTGGACTCAGGTCAGTTTCTCCTCATGTTCACTGAGATGCTGTCTCTGTCTGTACGTGCTTCATCATATCTACATTCATGTTATATTAATGTTTCACCAGCTGGACTCAGGTCAGTTTCTCCTCTTGTTCACTGAGATGCTGTCTCTGTCTGTACGTGCTTCATCATATCTACATTAATGTTTCACCAGCTGGACTCAGGTCAGTTTCTCCTCTTGTTCACTGAGATTATGTTTCTCTGTTTTCATGATTAATCATATTAACATTCTTTAAATGAATGTTATAACTATTAATGTTGTGTGTATGTATTAACATAAATGTTTAAACAGGTGGATTCAGGTCCGTTTCTCCTCATGTTTCGTGTTCACGGTAATAATCTTTCTGCCTTTTCCTGATTCATTATGAAACTAAATATGTACTTTATATTAATGCTGTATATATTAATGTTATATATATTGAAGTTAATATTTTAACAGGTGGACTCAGGTCAGTTTCTCAGTTTTCATGACTAATCATATATTAACATTCTTTAAATTAATCTTATAACTATTAATGTTCTGTGTATGTTGAAACAGGTGGAGTCAGGTCTCTTTCTGATGTTTCTCACGTTTCGTGTTCACGTACATTCAATGGTTCACGGTGGTGATGCATAATGGTATATATTAATGTTTCACCAGCTGGATTCAGGTCAGTTTCTCCTCATGTTTCGTGTTCACGGTAATAATCTTTCTGCCTTTTCCTGATTCATTATGAAACTAAATATGTACTTTATATTAATTCTGTATATATTAATGTTATATAAATTGAAGTTAATGTTTAAACAGGTGGATTCAGGTCAGTTTCTCCTCATGTTTCGTGTTCCTTGTGATGATTGTTCTGCTGGTTTATGACTAATTTCACATATATTAATGTCATGTTTCTCATTTTTCGTGTTCATTGCGATGATGCTTTTGCCTGTTTCTGATTCGTGATAGATATTTATCATTGACCTATACATTAATGTTAAAGCAGATATTTTAGTATCTGATTAATTAACTGTGAATTCATATTCTATGAATACACGTTTTAAATATGAATGTTAAATAAATGTGTGTTCTAAATATTCCAGTTTCCTTATTACTACTGTATATGTCAATGTGATATAAACTAATGTTATATCCTTTATTTAGATGTCAACAGGTTGGTTAGCTCTGTTGTTGTTGTTGTTGTTGACCTGAGGTCACAGCGTGTTGTTTGGTGGGGTCTCCTCATGACGTCAGCAGGGTTTAACGTGACCTCGTCCCTGACGCTGGTCGGTTTCTCCTCGATGTCTGGCCACAGCTCGCTCTTATTCTTCGTGTTTTTGTTGCTGTACCTCTTCGTGTTGTTCAGTGACTCTCTGGTGATTTATATCATCTGTTCGCAGCGAGCTCTTCACCGGCCCATGTTTGCTTTCGTGGCATCACTTCTGCTGAACTCTCTCACAGCCAGCACCGTGTTTTATCCCAAACTTCTGTCTGATCTGTTGCTGTCCGGCGCCGGCTTGGTGCAGGTGTCCCGGACTTTGTGTCTGTGCCAGGGTTTCTTTGTTTCCTCTCTTGGTGGAGCTAGCTTCTTGCTGTTGTCGGCCATGGCCTTTGACCGCTACCTGTCCATCTGCCACCCGATGCACTACGCTGTGCTGGTAACTCCTGCCAAGGTGGTGCTGATGCTGCTTCTCTGCTGGATGCTGCCTGCTATTCTAGGGGGAGTCTCAACGCTGCTGGCTAGCCGCTTACCGCTCTGCAGGGCGCATCTCGACAGGGCCTACTGCGACATCTACAGCATTGTGAGCCTGAGCTGCGGTGGTGCTGCAGCACAGCTGAGTGGAATATCCAGTCTGCTGAACACAGCAGTTATCATATTCCTGCCTGCCGCCTTCATTCTCTTCTCCTACGCTAGGATCCTCTTCATCTGCCTGCGGCGCTCACGTAGCTTCAGCAGCAAAGCTCTAGAAACCTGTCTTCCTCACCTGCTCGTCTTCTTTAACTATTCCATCGGCGTCTACTTAGATCTGATGCTTCGCCGCCTGCAGAGCAACCTAGAATCTGACACCACTCACATCACCTCCATTGTGATCCTGATAATACCCACTGTGCTGGACCCGGTGGTGTACGGACTGAAGTTAAAGGAGGTGTTCACGCATGTGAAGAGGCTGCTGAGCTGCCGCAGAGACAGCTGATCCCAACACTGTTTGATTGCCCCACACAAAGATCCATGTAGACAGAAGCATTTGCTGCACATCAGGAGAAACAGTGCGGCCCATATTCAGTTGATCACCACAATCATACCTGAGAGCGGGAAACATTTTCTAGGCCTCCTTCTCGGCTCCACGTCCCCATGGGCCATCCCCAAGAGGGTCCTGTCAACTTCTATATCTAATACAATATGAATAGGTGACATAAAAGAAAAGAACCAAAATGTATGAACAAATACAAAAACTAGAAAATAGAGAATAACAAACAAAATATTAGGAATACCGTCAATACCGTTTCGGTGCATAATATGTTTAAGGTACTAGAAGATTGTTTACTTATGTTAAACGTATATTTGAGTTTTGCATTTCTAAGGAAAAGGTTCCCAGAATTCTTCAAACATATTTAGTATTCCAGCGTGTGAGGTGGTCTACTAGGGGCCGTGGTGGTTGTACAGCCTGACCGCTGCAGGAAGGAAGGAGCTGTGGTATCTCTCTGAAACACCGTGGAGCAGCAGCCTCACTGAAGGAGCTGTGGTATCTCTCTGAAACACCGTGGAGCAGCAGCCTCACTGAAGGAGCTGTGGTATCTCTCTGAAACACCGTGGAGCAGCAGCCTCACTGAAGGAGCTGTGGTATCTCTCTGAAACACCGTGGAGCAGCAGCCTCACTGAAGGAGCTGTGGTATCTCTCTCTGAAACACCGTGAGCAGCAGCCTCACTGAAGGAGCTGTGGTATCTCTCCGTGAAACACCGTGGTTCAGCAGCCTCACTGAAGGAGCTGTGGTATTGTTAGTGAATTCTAGAACCCTGAAGGCAGGAGAGACTGAAAAGAGTCAAGGGAAGCTTATAAAAGTTAACAGCATTTAATTACACAAAAGATGCGGTGGTCTACAAAATGAAATGTGCGAGTGGAGGCGCTCTCCTCATCCGCCCGGTCAGTCTGAAGTCGAATAGTCCATTTAGCTTAGGAACCTTCCTAAAGGAGTGAAATGACCCGGAAGTCCCTCAGTGGCAGCCATGATAAGTGCCGTTCGAATTCTCTAGAATGATGAGAATGATAGGAAAGGAGGTTTCAAACTTCCTTTATAGCCTCCTTTAGCTTGGGAACCACTGGACCTCCCTAACCGACAGGAGAAGCGAAAATGCTGCCCCACAATGCCTTGCAGCCGCAGCATTTGCCGTCACTCGAGTCTCGGCCGTTCACGGAAGCAACCGATTATGACCGAGAAATGATATCATGAAAGTTACGGTGCTTATTAAGCATTTTAAAACAGAGGTGGTAAGTTGCCAAAGTGCTTTGTTTTGAACGTTCATCAGTATTATAATCAAAAAGAGAAATATGAACGTTAGTTTTCACTGAAATGATCAAATAAAGTCAACATTTCAGTCTTTACTGAGCTGTGTGGGGTTTGTTCAACTTTTAAAAGATGTTTGAATGGTGATATACACAGTGATAGATGTTAAGGACTAATGTTTATAATAAATACATCTGTATTGATTTTAAGATCTTTAGTTCATACAATCATACGTATTGGGATCATTTGTATTAATGTGGACCGGAGGGAGAGGGTGACGAGCATAAGTTTCACTTTCCTTTTTTATTTCAATTCCAACTTTGGTCATGAAGAATATGTTTCTCTGTTGTCCCCGTTCATAAAGCAAAGCAGCAGCATCAGAGCACGGAGCAGAGTCTCTAGATGAGTTTACAGTAGTCCATCGTTCTTATTAAACATCCATGTTTGTAGTCCGCTGTATAGAAAACTGTGGTTTCCATAGTTTCCCCACAGCAGCAGACGCACACAATGACGTCCGCTAGCGCATCATAAACACGTCGGATAGTGAAAGTGCATTCGGATTCTCTAAAGTACCGCAGTCTCTTCTCCTAAGTCCTTTTGAATTCTCCTATCCACTATCCCTTAACCCCGTGACGTTTCACTCAGAGGTCAAGGAATAGGCGATAGGGTTAGAATTTAGGAGCTGATTTTTAAACTATCCGACTGCAGCCTCTGTGTCCGCTGCGGCATGTCTGTTAGGCCCCGCCCCCCGCACACAGAGAGACACAGGGAGATCGCTCTTCTGGAGTGAAGAGAGCGGAAATAATGATATTGCAAGTTAGAAACGTAAGATGCATTTTGACAGACAAGATGGACTCTTGGGGGAAAATATGCTGCATTTTGAATGTCCGATAGTCCACCATTAACACCTTAGTCCCGTGTCGTCAACGAAAACTAAATATACATTTCGTCATAGTTTTCGTTATCAAGAATCTATTTTTAGCTCGTCATCGTCTCGTCTTAGTCATGTAAAAAAGGTTGTTGACGAACATTTTTCGTCATAGTTTTCGTTGACGAAATTAACACTGGCATATTTAAGCTGTCGCACTTTCTGTTGTTTCTGTCGCGCATTGCCGGTACGAAAGGGTCTGTGCCGGAAATATCAAACATTTAATAAAAGTGAAAAACAATGAACAAGACTTTACGTATTCATCATAATTAATTATATTTATTCCGTTTGGATGTAGGATTTTTGACTTTGTTTAGAGCAGTGATCTTCTCTGCAGCAGAGAGCTAAGCGCTGTCAGACCGGACCTAACCCTGAAAAGTATTATCATCTGAAATTAATCATTATGTTATTAATATTAAATACACAAGTATTTTTACAACTTGTATTTAGAAATACTCTGTTGTAATTATTGATGCATAAATGTGTTCATCCATTCAATGTGGCATCTGCTATAATGGGGTTAATGTATGATATTACTTAATAATACAATACATTATAATATATGATATGATAATTATATTTTAGTTTTATTCATTTCTTATTACATAGTTTCTCATTATTATTATTTTTATTGCTCATCTTATTTTTGATTGTATTAATCTGTGCTGTCCTGTTTTTCACTCTCACCCTGTTGCTGTTTGAACTACGGGATTAATAAAAGTCCATCTTATCTTAATGTATAAGTTGATTTACTTCAATCTACTGTACTGTGTAAAAACACCCCAACAATATTACAAGAAATATACTGCATAAAGCAAACTATATACTTTATTTGATCTAAAACATTGATGTTTTTTCATTATAGTAGCTTGTGAAAACCATAACAAATAAGTGATTAAATGCTACAGTATACAAACACAACTGCAGAGCTGCAAACATTGCACACAGACTAAGTTCTACAACACCCAGTTGTCTTTGTGTATTTGTGAATGAAGCGCCATCTCATGGTTAAATCCTGTAATTGAACAAATGGCAACACCCCCAGCCACTGGGATCCGCGGGGCTTTTGACTGGGACACACCCATGTGAGTCCTATCTGTATGCTACCCACGTCTGTAAACAAAACGTATTAAAATAAACTGTGCCTTCATTTTAATATTCAGCAATAATAATATCTCGGCGTCTATAGTTGTAATGTTATAATCAGTAGGTTTCGGTGTGCAACACTCCGTGTCTTTTCGCTTCTAAATTCACCTCTATAGGGAAAGGAATATTAGCCACATGCTAAATGCTAACCGGAGATGAAGGATTTTCAGAATAAAAGCTTGACAACAGACATTGTGCGCGAGAACCTCTGGCTTTTCAGTATAAAACAGCATTTAAACTGACGGTATGTTTAAACTCAATTATGCCATAAAACATTGATTTTAATTTCTAACAGTGTGCACATGTAGGCCTACGTTTTTTGTCTTGGCTAGGCTGTTGCTGAGTAACGCAAAAGTAATGTAAGGAGTAACGAGTTACTTTATGTAGAGAGTAACGAAGTAAAGTACTTTTTTAGAGTAACGACCCCATCTCTGCCTAGGGCCCCCACCGACTCTAGGATCGCCACTGAACATTTCTACAGTAGAAAAGACAATATCACAAATAATACACTTTTAAAAAATCGGGGAAAATGTAAATGTTGTATAAAAGACATTTATTGTTTATGTACTCTTTACATGTGGAACCTTTGTCCTTTGTTAGGCGGGTTAACTGAATCCTGGCTCCACTTTACTGTCTCTCCACAGGCCAGGACGTGATGTTACCGTGTGTAGGCATGGTGCTATGTTCAAGGTTCAAGGCTTTTATTAGTCATGCGTACATAGCTACTGTAGTGATGATGATCTGAGGTCACAGGCTCCTCCAACAGAGCAACACAATAAAACAGATACACAGAAAAAATAGTGCAAGTAAATACAAAAAGTAAAATAGTGCAATAAGAGTTTATATACAAGTGATTGGAATATGATATATTAGATAAATAATTTCTAAGTTGCAGCCAGATTAATGTTATGGATGTTGTTTCAAAGTGCAGGTGTTTAAAGGGAGGCAATCCTCATGACACGCATTTTGAAATAATTATCATCCGATAAAACAGACCAGTCTTTTTAAAAAAAATGTATCCGATGACGTTATCAGTGATTTTAAGCTGATTAATTACCTACATAACATCAACCCTGTGGGCGGCGCCATTTTGACGAGTCACATGACTTATTTTACCGGAAGTGACGTGAACTATGCGTTTGGTGTCGAGGACAAATTGACGTATGTGCTTTGTTCATGTACTCTAGTTACTCTCACAGTTCTATTGAAATATGCCTCATTGTATCGCGAAACATTGCCACAATTCGGATAGGAACAATCCACGGAATGCTCGGTTCCATCTATTGCCAACGGGTAAGCGTAGGAAGTATGTTCGGAGGCAGTGGCTAGCGAAATGTGCTCGGCCCGAACCGAGAGATCCACAGGCGCATGTATGCAGCGAACATTTCAAGTTTCCGGACGACTACTTTGAGAGTATGATGAAACATAAAATGGGATTTATTAATCAACCATTACTTAATGGGGATGCAGTGCACTGCCAATGCCAGCCAGCGTAAGCACATTACGCAGCAGACTTTACTTATTGTTTACTACGTAAGGAAGCAGGAATTGCAGGACCCAGAGCGCACGGAGCACAGAGCGGACAGCAGATAACGGAATTGCAGTTTTATTGCTTATAGATTATCAGAACATTTCAAAGGGGACACAGCCCCATTGGATATTAACCTATGGATTAACTACATCATCGTTTTTATCGTTGTAATGCCATTGAAGACCAGTTTAGAGCAGACAATGAGGAAGGTAAGCCATGTTAGCCTAGCGCATGTTGGTACCTAGCGCCACTTGTTTTGATGTACGTTTTTGTTGATAACGTCACAAGTTTGTATCTTTCAGTGTTGAGGTGGGCACCGTTAGATTCTGTGTCTTTACGATCATAAACGATGTGTTGGATGTGCAGCTAGGATAAGTAATAAGGGAGCTAGGAGTGATTTTCGGTGCAGTAATAGGTTAGCATTTTTCACTCGAGGCTAATTCAGAAGCTCACTGTTAGCATTGTGTTTTTTTTGAAGAAAAAAATGAAAAAGATCAGTTAAATTAGTTTTTCCCCGTTATATGGATATAAATTAAATATTAATATTAAGGTTCCTTAGACGTTGTTTCCTGCAAATGACGCGATTTCAGCCCCGGAACCGGGTCCGTGGGGCCTAAGAGGATAACAGAGTATGTTCTTTACAGTTGTATTTGGATGGAATGAATACCTATAGTGATAATTCAAAGTAAGTCCGCCTGGACTTTATTTTTCTAAACTTCTTCCTCGGCTGACGAGTCCGAACTCAAATACTCCGCCATGTTTTCGTCGTGTGTTTACAAAGTGAACGCATAGATGACATCACGACCTAGTTTTTCGGATCATGTGACTTCTGGAAATGGCAGCTGCCTGACGGAATATACAGGTTTTGATCAAAAAGAGCTATAAAATCATTATTTACTGGGGAATATCACTGATTTCTTCAGGGTATGGTTTAAACATAATGTTTCACTAAATACTGAAGTTTTGATTAACTATCTAATGACTGGAGCCTTCCTTTAACAGTCTTATGGCCTGTGGGATGAAACTGTCCCTGAGTCTGGAGGTTTCAGTTGGACATGTTTTAGAGAGTTTCAGTAAGTTTGGAGCATTTTTTACATTTACATGAGGAGAGATAGTACATTAGCTCCATGAAGATGACTTTGCACTTCAGTTGCAGTGAGATATAAACTCAAACAATCTGAATTTGATAAAGAAACGATGAATGCAGCTGCACTTCCTAATATGAGATGTTATAGTCATATGTCCTCCTGCAGTCACTAACAGAGGATGCTATAAAACCATCCGATCACCTCAGTGTAGCTGTGAATGATCGCTAATACAACTCACTATTTACAAAGCTGCTAGTGCTAAGCCAGAAGAACTATCACATCACCCTGTCTGCACAGAGACCGCACCGCAACGGATTGACGGTATTCGTATACTTTCTATTTTCTAGTTTTTGTTAATACATTTTGGTTCTTTTCTTTTATGTCACCTATTCATATTTGATCAGATATAGAAGTTGACGGGACCCTCTTGGGGATGGCCCATGGTGACGGGGAGCCGAGAAGGAGGCCTAGAAAATGTTTCCCGCTCTCAGGTATGATTGTGGTGATCAACTGAATATGGGCCGCATTGTTTCTCCTGATGTGCAGCAAATGCTTCTGTCTACATGGATCTTTGTGTGGGGCAATCAAACAGTGTTGGGGATCAGCTGTCTCTGCGGCAGCTCAGCAGCCTCTTCACATGCGTGAACACCTCCTTTAACTTCAGTCCGTACACCACGGGGTTCAGTACAGTAGGTAATAGCATCATCAGGATGGAGGTGATGAGAGTGGTGTCAGATTCTCTGTTGCTCTGCAGGCGGCGAAGCATCAGATCTAAGTAGACGCTGATGGAATAGTTAAAGAAGACGAGCAGGTGAGGAAGACAGGTTTGTAGAGCTTTGCTGCTGAAGCTACGTGAGCGCCGCAGGCAGATGAAGAGGATCCTAGCGTAGGAGAAGAGAATGAAGGCGGCAGGCAGGAAGACGATAACGGCTGTGAACAGCAGAAGTAAAAGTCCACTCAGCTGCGCTGCAGCACCAGCGCAGCTCAGGGTCACAAGGCTGTAGATGTCGCAGTAGGCCCTGTCGACCTGCGCCCTGCAGATCGGTAAGCGGCTAGCCAGCAGCGTTGTGACTCCCCCTAAAATAGCAGGCAGCATCCAGCAGAGAAGCAGCATCAGCACCACCTTGGCAGGAGTTACCAGCACAGCGTAGTGCATCGGGTGGCAGATGGACAGGTAGCGGTCAAAGGCCATGGCCGACAACAGCATGAAGCTAGCTCCACCAAGAGAGGAAACAAAGAAACCCTGGCACAGACACAAAGTCCGGGACACCTGCACCAAGCCGGCGCCGGACAGCAACAGATCAGACAGAAGTTTAGGATAAATCAGTGTGCTGGCTGTGAGAGAGTTCAGCAGAAATGATGCCACGAAGGCAAACATGGGCCGGTGAAGAGCTTGCTGCGAACAGATGATATAAATCACCAGAGAGTCACTGAACAACACGAAGAGGTACAGCAACAAAAACACGAAGAATAAGAGCGAGCTGTGGCCAGACAGCGAGGAGAAACCGACCAGCATCAGGGACGAGGTCACGTTAAACCCTGCTGACGTCATGAGGAGACCCCACCAAACAACACGCTGTGACCTCAGGTCAACAACAACAACAACAGAGCTAACCAACCTGTTAACATCTAAATAAAGGATATAACATTAGTTTATATCACATTGACATATACAGTAGTAATAAGGAAACTGGAATATTTAGAACACACATTTATTTAACATTCATATTTAAAACGTGTATTCATAGAATATGAATTCACAGTTAATTAATCAGATACTAAAATATCTGCTTTGACATTAATGTATAGGTCAATGATAAATATCTATCACGAATCAGAAACAGGCAAAAGCATCATCGCAATGAACACGAAAAATGAGAAACATGACATTAATATATGTGAAATTAGTCATAAACCAGCAGAACAATCATCACAAGGAACACGAAACATGAGGAGAAACGGACCTGAATCCACCTGTTAAAATATTAATACATACCATTATGCATCACCACAGTGAACCATTGAATGTACGTGAACACGAAACGTGAGAAACATGAGAAAGAGACCTGACTCCACCTGTTTCAACAAATGTGTTAATACATACACAGAACATTAATAGTTATAAGATTAATTTAAAGAATGTTAATATATGATTAGTCATGAAAACAGAGAAACATAATATATATTTATATAACATTAATATATACAGCATTAATATAAAGTACATATTTAGTTTCATAATGAATCAGGAAAAGGCAGAAAGATTATTACCGTGAACACGAAACATGAGGAGAAACTGACCTGAATCCAGCTGGTGAAACATTTATGTTAATACATACACACAACATTAATAGTTATAACATTCATTTAAAGAATGTTAATATGATTAATCATGAAAACAGAGAAACATAATCTCAGTAAACATGAGGAGAAGCAGACCTGAATCCACCTGGTTAAATATTAACGTGAATATATAACAATAATGTAAGAAACATTTATACATAGGACTTCAAAATAACATTTATAAGTGAGATATTAAACTAAGATTAGCACAAGGAACACGAAACGTGAGGAGAAACTGACCTGAATCCACCTGTTTAAACATTAACTTCAATTTATATAACATTAATATATACAGCATTAATATAAAGTACATATTTAGTTTCATAATGAATCAGGAAAAGGCAGAAAGATTATTACCGTGAACACGAAACATGAGGAGAAACTGACCTGAGTCCAGCTGGTGAAACATTTATGTTAATACATACACACAACATTAATAGTTATAACATTCATTTAAAGAATGTTAATATATGATTAATCATGAAAACAGAGAAACATAATATCAGTAAACATGAGGAGAAACTGATCTGAATCCACCTGTTAAAACATTAACGTGAATATATAACAATAATGTAAGAAACATTTATACATAGGACTTCAAAATAACATTTATAAGTGAGATATTAAACTAAGATTAGCACAAGGAACACGAAACGTGAGGAGAAACGGACCTGAATCCACCTGTTTAAACATTAACTTCAATTTATATAACATTAATATATACAGAATTAATATAAAGTACATATTTAGTTTCATAATGAATCAGGAAAAGGCAGAAAGATTATTACCGTGAACACGAAACATGAGGAGAAACTGACCTGAATCCACCTGTTTAAACATTAATATATACAGCATTAATATAAAGTACATATTTAGTTTCATAATGAATCAGGAAAAGGCAGAAAGATTATTACCGTGAACACGAAACATGAGGAGAAACGGACCTGAATCCACCTGTTTAAACATTTATGTTAATACATACACACAACATTAATAGTTATAACATTCATTTAAAGAATGTTAATATGATTAATCATGAAAACAGAGAAACATAATCTCAGTGAACAAGAGGAGAAGCAGACCTGAATCCACCTGTTTAAACATTAACTTCAATTTATATAACATTAATATATACAGAATTAATATAAAGTACATATTTAGTTTCATAATGAATCAGGAAAAGGCAGAAAGAATATTACCGTGAACACGAAACATGAGGAGAAACTGACCTGAGACCAGCTGGTGAAACATTAATGTAGATATGATGAAGCACGTACAGACAGAGGCAGCATCTCAGTGAACAAGAAGCTGTGAAGCTGCTTTTATCACCATCCTTCTTCCTCCGTGGAGATCATTGTATATTCATTAAAGGTCATCTGCCAATCACAAATATCTTGTTGTTTGGAATGGCAGGTTCTGAGAAGGCAATGTCAAGTTAATGTAAAACAGACATAAACATCTTCAAATAGTAAAAACTACTTATATGCTAAAACCTCTCGTTCTTAACACAGACTATATTCAGGGTCGATATGGGTTGAACTGAGATTCCCACACACATTTTAAGATGTTCTGATACGCCCGACCGATACAAAGCACGGCTTTGAAGGAAAGGATGAAGTCACTAATCATGTAGTTGCTTTGAACTGTTCTTTGGTAAGTGTGCAGAGCAATGGTGATTTGAAGGTTGAATATTTGTGTATATATTAATGATTAATGTAAATTAATTCCAGTTAAATGTAACTATTAGGAAGACGGTTCTGTTTGTAATTCTTTCTGTTTTCATTGTGTTATTTGGTGGCATCAATGTGTGCATGTGATACAGGAGCAGTGTCTTTCGGGCCTCGTAGCCCTTAAGGTCAGAATAAAGAGATCCTCGACCACGCACCGCATAGAAAGGTTCAACCTGTCTGGGAATGGATGCAAAACATCTGTTGTCTCATTATCATCTATTTGCTGAGGTTTGGTTTTGAGTCCAAACGTGTTAAAGCAGGAACACGTGCAGCGCTGTGGGCCGCTGGTTAGCATCTGTTCCCTTCATGAGCACATCCAGTGTGACTGACATCCAATTAACATTCATGGCAGAGCACACATTTAATTAACCAGAAAAACCCAATCTTTCAGTTATTCGGGATGGACATGATCCTCAGAGACGTTTAATTATATTTCAATCATCCGTCTTTCTTGGTCATTGTGCAATATTACTCATTATGAATAAAACACACCAGGACACAGCTCTTCGGGTCCCGCGGGGAAATACCCGTTGTGTCCTCGTTACGGCCTCTAATGTAATCTGACTGGCAGCTCAACGCCCTCTCTCAATCACTGTGCTGGACAAAGACGACAACTCCACTCATTTAATAAGCTTTTTTCTTTAGAAATCATAAAGAGGTGTTAATATGTGGAGATTATCCCGCTGAACTAAACGTATAAGAATCATAAACATTTGTTTAAAGAGCAACTTGCAGGTTAGAGACCCCAGTGAATAAATGTGTAGGAAAATGATGTATAAACTAGATTTTCCAAAAAATATACAGAAATATATTCTAGTGACTTCTGGCTTCTGGCGTCGACATTTTTACTTCCGCATAAAAAAAGACCACCCGCGTGACCTGCCGCGTGTGACGTCACATCAGGGAGAGCGGACGGTCTAACGTATGAATAAACATGGATCACAATAGAAGTTTTGACACGGAAGAGGTTGGAAATGTATATTTGAATGCATATGATGGACCACAACCATATAATTCTGAGACTGCTAGGCGTCTACGAGACCAGGAGCAGCCAAGGATTAGAAGAAATAACGGCCATCGGAGAGAAATGTAGCAGTGGTGGCTCAAAACCTGCAAGTTGCTCTTTAACAAACCTGGTGCGTCGGTGCTGACTTGTCTATTAAAAGTATTTTTGATACACTTTCAACTGTGCTTACAGCCAATTATCTTTACTGTACAACATGACCGGAGAGATTTATATTCTACCATTTTTACAGAAACACTGAGTATTGAAGAAAACTGTGACGCTCCTCTCGCTCCCAGGAGAGAAACTTAAAATAAAGTGGAGTCTCTGAGAAGGTTCAAACGGGTACTTTAATTAAGTAACGTGGTCATGGGACAAGCAGAAGGTAAAGAAGAGACAAATGCCGGTGTTGTCTCGGTGGTGGCAGCTGCGAAGAAGCAAGGGCAGAGTTGTGCTCACCCGCCGCCTTATATCCTCTCTCGTGCTGAAGAAGGGGGCCCCGCCTTAGTCTTCAATGTCCGAGATCGCGTTAAACAGAGGATTTCGACATTTTACATTCATTGCTTACATCCACACGCCTTTTCTCCTCCTTATCGCTTTCATAACTTTTTATTTATTGCATTTTAACGGCTGTAATTCATTACTTTAATAATACTGGAAATACTTTACGGCAGTTATCATTTACGGTAGTTCCGGATGTTGTCGTACCTTCATTTAAAAACCCTCCTGTTGTCTTCGTTTCCCCTTACTTTGGTGTTCGCGGTCAAATGTGACCGGTCTAGGGATGGGAACGATCAATCGAATATTCGAAATGATTCAGATATTCGAATAATTATTCATGTATTCGAATATGAGTTATGATTATTTTTAAAAAAAAATTTTTGGGAGGGATGCCTAAGTTGATTAATTCAATGTATACGACAGTGCCATAGCTAAATGTGTTAGGTGACGTCAAAAGGTGTGTTTTGCTCCTCACAGCGGGCAGAGCTGCAGGTGCTGATCTCTCTCTCGTGTCCGGTTATACTTCACTCGCGTTTATGTCCAAATCCATCAGATCTAGCTAGTTCTAGCCAATGACATGGCTGCTGCCCCTCCCTACACGCAGATCACGCAGACTCAAACCTCATCTTAGGCCCAAATGAGCTCCGCAGCTGTTGCGAGGTTCCGGCGCTAACAGCTCATGAGCGTGCTCCCCCGCTCCCTGTCAACACTCGCGACACATGGCCAGCCTAAACAACAATAAGCGCTGCTTGGCAACCGTGTGTGGCGGCAAAGTATATAGACATTTTGACAGGAGAGATTTAGTTTTGCCGGTATTCAACATATTTTACCAGTCATAGTCCAGTAATTATTTACACTCTAAGAAGAGTCCTACACAACAGACATGGCGTCAAAAAGGACTAATGTGTGGAAATATTTCGACCAGGTTAGTGAGTGCGGTGTAGAGGTCAAACTATGCCAAATTAAACTTATAACATGCTATACCTTGCTATACCCGCAACCTCCGTTCCAGCTGAGAGGGTCTTCTCTACAGCTGGCCTGATTGTGAATCGCCTCCACACATGAAAGCTGTAGGTTTATAGCTGTCAAACTGTGATCACTAGTTCAATACATTTGACAAATTCGACTTGGTTTCTACACTTATTTAAAAAAAAATTTGGTAAACAAAAAATTCTGAATTTTTTTTTTTATAGGATGTTTCGGTTAACCGGTTAACCGTTTTTGGGGGGGTCGAATATTCGAATATACATTTGCTTTCAAATTCCCATCCCTAGACCGGTCCTGTTTTAATTGCTATTACATTAACACAAAAACCATTAATCATCACCAAATTTCATTTAACCAACTTTCAAACTGTACATATTGTATCAGACTACTTGTATACATGAAAAACTGCAGTAAATATACAAAGAATAGACACTGAACATGTATTGCGTGTGCCATGTGTGATTCACATGGGGGGATGGGCACATAAGAGCGGGAAATGTGTCAAATTGTTCTGTGTGTTTGTGAGTGCCAGGTGTGATTCACATGGGGGGATGGGCACATAAGGAGGGGGGGAACACGTCTAGAGTATGGGTGTGTGTGTGTGGGTGTTTTATCTGATCCGGATGGTTACTCGTTCCTTTTCTTTATGGCGGCATTTTTGAGCGGTAACACCATGGGTGTTACAAAGTTGACTAAATCATCCAAAATTCAATGAAAAGTGGTGATCAGCAATTGTATATGTTCAAACGTCTACTGTGAAGGATATCATAAAGCGTTAATGCACTCGAATGTAAAACAAAATAATTATGATTGATGGAAGTAGTAAATCGGTCAGCTTTGACCCGAAGACAACAGGAGGGTTAATATTCAGCAATAGTAATATCTCGATGTCTATAGATGTAGTGTTAAAGTCAGTCGGCTTTGGTGTGCAATACTCTTTAGTTTAAACTAAATTATGCCATAAAACATTGATTTTAATTTCTAACAGTATTTGAATATAGAAACCACCCCACATGTATAGCTTTGTGTGGTGCAGGGTTCACGAGAGGATCCGCAATCACACTTTGTTGCGTAGCTTCAGTGTCGTAGCCAAGATGCTGTTGATAGTGAGATGTGTCTGCCGTTTACTCTCAACTGTTTGACCGGTATGATGCACCATCCAGTACTGAGAGTGCATTTGAACATACTACATATTGGCCCTCATGCTCCCAGACAGTACACGTAGATACAAAAGTACTGAGATGTCACTCACATAAAGTGAGAAGCCTGCAGGGCAGAGGTCAGGGCGGTAAAACATCCTGCAGATGATGAAATGATGTTTGTGGTTAATGAGCTGCAGCGTGGACTCTGTGGACTAACGAGCTCCGGCCTTAATGAGAGCTGTTAACGAGCTGCTCTCAGGTGACCTCATCAACACACTGACCTGTTTGCTTCCTTACATTGTGCTGCTGTAATCACCCAGAGGCTAAACCTGCACAAACAAGACAAAGCAATAATCAAAGCAAATGAAAGAGTCAATATGTAAAGAAAATAACGTCAAAGCTCTTTTTTGGTGCTATTTATTGTCATTTTAAAATACTTTTTATCAAAACACACTGAAGGAAATGGTCAGCTTGGGTTCATAGGGGCAGAATAATCCACTTGAGGTGCTCCAGTGAGTGTTAGTGCGGCACATAAACGGGCCCAAGCTGTAAATATAATGATCATCAATAGACACAAAAAGGATAAGTGCCAAACCAACACAAGAGAAGCAAAACGGCACCTAGACCGCCAACACCTTGAAATAAGGACATCTATAGCACACAGTTATTAAACCTCCTTGTCAACATAAACACACACGCACAAAACATTTAGCAACCCTCGACACACACACACACACACACACACACACACACACACACACACACACACACACACACACACACACACACACACACACACACACACACACACACACACACACACACACACAGACTACGTATACCGACAGCCAGCGGCACAGCTGCCTGCACATTTCTGGCCCGTGAATAATGAGAACTCTCCATCGCATTCAGTCCTTAGCAATATGCTGCGCACCGAGCCCCATGTAGGGATGGGTACCGAGCCCCGGTATCAAACGGGACCCGGGCCGGAATTAGGAAAGAACGTGGTCCCGTTAAGCTCCGACGTTATGGTACTGGAGACATTTAAAAAATATACGTCTTCTGTATTATTGCTACATAAACATTATATCGCAGTTTTATTTTCGCCAACTCCGTTTCTAATACGCAAAAAGACTACAACATGCGTCTGATGTATTTTCGATCTTTCCAATCCAGACGAGAGAGATCTCTCTCCCGTCTGTGTGCGAGGGGGCGGGCCGTTTGTAAAGGTCTCCTGACTGTGTTACTGTAAGAAATTATCAATCAATCAATCAATCAATGTTTATTTATATAGCCCAATATCACAAATGTTACATTTGTCTCAGTGGTCTTCACAGTGTGTACAGAATATCAGTATGACAATACGACACCCTCTGTCCTCAGACCCTCACATCGTACAAGGAAAAACTTCCAAAGAAAACCCAGTTTAAAGGGAAAAATGGGAGAAACCTCAGGGAGAGCAACAGAGGAGGGATCCCTCTCCCAGGACGGACAGACGTGCAATAGATGCCGTGTGTAAATTAAAATTAAAATCAATGATGTAATATAGTTTAAACATACAGTCATTTTAAAACTATTTTATACTGAAAACAGTTCCGGTTAAAGTTTACTTTGAAAAGCTGTATTGAGAGACGACAACAATGACGACTTCCGGTTCCACGTTAATAACGATTACAGCCATTAAAATGCATTAAATAAAAAGTCATGAAAGAGTGTATGAGGAGAAAAAGGCGTGTGGAAGTTATACAATGACCTCACAACGTTTAAATCCTCTGTTATGTGCGATATCGGACATTGGAGAAAGACTTGGGAGAACGACGTCACCAGCCGCCATTGAAGGAGGAGCGCTGGATCGATACAGACGGAGGACAACGCGACCTCAGGCACTTCTCCACGGCCGCCACTGGGAGAGGGAGCTGCAGCCTCTCTCTCCCACCAACCTCCTTCTGTTTGTTTCATTGCCACTTAATTAATTAATTTAATTAAAGTACTCCATTCGTCTCATTGTTTGAAGCTTCTCTCCTGGACGCGTGAACAACGAATACTCTAACATTACAGACTGTCATCCTGTTAGTGGTTACTCTGGGTTCTGTCTTCAGGACAGAGTTGGATTTTTTTGTTAGTTGGATGGGACTCGATTGGATTCAATATTAGAGCAACTTTTTCCTGTGTGTGTTTTTTAAAAATATATTTGGCCTTTGTTTCTGTGTTTGACTGATTTTCTCAAATAAAAAGGTTGATGAATTATTTATGTTAAAGGTCACTTTGAATGATTTGAACTAATGATAATGTAGAAAAACTAATATTTTAAATTCGGGACGGTCCACATTAATTGCGGGACGGCTTAGATTGTATTTCGGGATGGTTCCGGGAGGATGGTGAATAAAGTTAGACGAGAGCCCTGCATCTATATCTCATATATAACGCACATGAAAGGTCTTTCGTTGTCTGCTGTTTATATAATGTGTCTCAGATCAGCTCGGTATGCATGGTACCATTTTGTCAATAAAGGATATTCTAACCTGATGTATGAGGGACCAGAAATCAAAGTCATTTGAGCCACGATATAACGGGATCTCACAGCTCCGTAATATTAAGACATAAATTGTTGTTTTAAATGATGGATGTTACTACCTCATTATGGAACTCCAACTCGTTATACATACCAGCCATAACTACATCCTATGCTTATTTGAACACAAACCCTCGTGGTTGTGTTTGAGGTGGTTATAGAGAGGCGAAGTCCCTCCCCTTCCGGGGGAGCTCCATGGGACCTTAATTCGGAAAAATTATGTATTGAAGTCAATGGAGAGAGAAAGATTATCTTTCGATCCCGTTTGAATTGTTCCACAAATTACACATATGATGTTTGTCAACTTAAAAGACAATTTTGCAAGAAAAAAAAAATAAAATGTGTCGTAAAACTGTGAAGTAACACTTTTGTTTGTGTGAAACGCTGAATGAACTACATCTCTGGTCTCTCACAACAACACACGTCACCAAGATGGCCGTCACTACTGTCTTGTCAACAAAATGATTGCCTACCCTCACTATCACCCTCACTATCACCCTCACTATCACCCTCTTACCCTCACTATCACCCTCTCACCCTCACTATCACCACAATGAAACACGTCCAGAAGAACGTCATGCAGAGCTGCCTTCCTTTGATTCTCTGTGAACTGCCTGGTCTTTTTAATGTTTAATGTCAACCATTTGTGCAGATAGCGTGAAGTAGAACAGATCGCAGATGCTAATGTAGCGTTAGCATTTCTCCCCCGGGCTTAAAGGTGTATTATAGAATGATCACACCGGTGACAGTACTCTTCAAAGGGTTCACGAAATATGACTACTACTCTTACTGTTTAACATGTTGGGTTACTTGATGTTACTTCATTTTAAGGCTAATAAAAATGACAAGGCTGTAATGCTAACTAACGTGCTAGCTACTAGCTAGGTAGATCCAGCCACTCCTGGTCCTTTCATCAGACGGGAAGCGAAAGAACGAGCAAGACCCATTGCTGGTATGATAACAGCCTGGTACTAAGCACACAGGCATCTTGTTAAAGTTATCTTATCTATCTCTTATGTAGTGGACGGAAATAAATAAAGTTATAAAGTTAGACATCACTTACGCGACTCTGGGATTTGTAGTCTTTCTAGTTGCATATTTTTCATAGTCTTATATTTCAACAGTTTTACGACAAACTGTGACTTTTTTGACGTGGAAATAATTTTTTAAGATTGACAAACATCATATGTGTAATTCATGGCACAATTCAAACGGGATCGAAAGATAATCTTTCTCTCTCCATTGACTTCAATACATAATTTTTCAGAAATAAGGTCCCATGGGTCGGAAGTAGATGGGCGTGACTTCGCCACACTATAGGATACGATATACTTATAAAACCCGTTAAGGAAGTTTGTTTTGATCCTGCAGCAACATGGCTTTTCAGCTCTTAGAGGCGAATACAGCTGGGCTGAGGCGGTCCTCCAAAATGTTCGTGTTTTTAGAAAGCTAATGTAAGCTAGCTATTGAACGTTTGATAGGGAACATTAGTAAGGGAAAGTTCCCCCTTATTGGCACACCAACCATGGGATGGTTCCTAATATTTGACACACTGCAGCCTGTTCTCTGGGTAACAGTTAGTGACTCTCCTCCTATTTTTAAAACACTTTCCCCCACATTCAGAAGACTTTCCCCCAGGTTTAAAGCACTTTTCCTGGGTTAGAAAGTGAGGTGCTGCAGCTTGCTTCTCACTAAAAATGATTTATAATCATTACTTTTGTATTCAAGTGATTTATTTTATCATTAATATGGTTCCCTAAAACTATGCACCTACTCTGGAGCTCACTGGGGTCCTGCATATGCTTTGATCAAAAGCATTTCTCGCTGTCTAACGTTGGCTTTTTGTAGTAAATGAGTGGAGTTGTCGTCTTTGTCCAGCACAGTGATTGAGAGAGGGCGTTGAGCTGCCAGTCAGATTACATTAGAGGCCGTAACGAGGACACGACGGGTATTTCCCCGCGGGACCCGAAGAGCTGTGTCCTGGTGTGTTTTATTCATAATGAGTAATATTGCACAATGACCAAGAAAGACGGATGATTGAAATATAATTAAACGTCTCTGAGGATCATGTCCATCCCGAATAAGTGAAAGATTGGGTTTTTCTGGTTAATTAAATGTGTGCTCTGCCATGAATGTTAATTGGATGTCAGTCACACTGGATGTGCTCATGAAGGGAACAGATGCTAACCAGCGGCCCACAGCGCTGCACGTGTTCCTGCTTTAACACGTTTGGACTCAAAACCAAACCTCAGCAAATAGATGATAATGAGACAACAGATGTTTTGCATCCATTCCCAGACAGGTTGAACCTTTCTATGCGGTGCGTGGTCGAGGATCTCTTTATTCTGACCTTAAGGGCTACGAGGCCCGAAAGACACTGCTCCTGTATCACATGCACACATTGATGCCACCAAATAACACAATGAAAACAGAAAGAATTACAAACAGAACCGTCTTCCTAATAGTTACATTTAACTGGAATTAATTTACATTAATCATTAATATATACACAAATATTCAACCTTCAAATCACCATTGCTCTGCACACTTACCAAAGAACAGTTCAAAGCAACTACATGATTAGTGACTTCATCCTTTCCTTCAAAGCCGTGCTTTGTATCGGTCGGGCGTATCAGAACATCTTAAAGTGTGTGTGGGAATCTCAGTTCAACCCATATCGACCCTGAATATAGTCTGTGTTAAGAACGAGAGGTTTTAGCATATGAGTAGTTTTTACTATTTGAAGATGTTTATGTCTGTTTTACATTAACTTGACATTGCCTTCTCAGAACCTGCCATTCCAAACAACAAGATATTTGTGATTGGCAGATGACCTTTAATGAATATACAATGATCTCCACGGAGGAAGAAGGATGGTGATAAAAGCAGCTTCACAGCTTCTTGTTCACTGAGATGCTGCCTCTGTCTGTACGTGCTTCATCATATCTACATTAATGTTTCACCAGCTGGTCTCAGGTCAGTTTCTCCTCATGTTCACTGAGATGCTGCCTCTGTCTGTACGTGCTTCATCATATCTACATTAATGTTTCACCAGCTGGACTCAGGTCAGTTTCTCCTCTTGTTCACTGAGATGCTGCCTCTGTCTGTACGTGCTTCATCATATCTACATTAATGTTTCACCAGCTGGTCTCAGGTCAGTTTCTCCTCATGTTCACTGAGATGCTGCCTCTGTCTGTACGTGCTTCATCATATCTACATTAATGTTTCACCAGCTGGACTCAGGTCAGTTTCTCCTCTTGTTCACTGAGATGCTGCCTCTGTCTGTACGTGCTTCATCATATCTACATTAATGTTTCACCAGCTGGACTCAGGTCAGTTTCTCCTCTTGTTCACTGAGATGCTGCCTCTGTCTGTACGTGCTTCATCATATCTACATTAATGTTTCACCAGCTGGACTCAGGTCAGTTTCTCCTCTTGTTCACTGAGATGCTGCCTCTGTCTGTACGTGCTTCATCATATCTACATTAATGTTATATTAATGTTTCACCAGCTGGACTCAGGTCAGTTTCTCCTCATGTTCACTGAGATGCTGTCTCTGTCTGTACGTGCTTCATCATATCCACATTAATGTTGTATTAATGTTTCACCAGCTGGACTCAGGTCAGTTTCTCCTCATGTTCACTGAGATGCTGTCTCTGTCTGTACGTGCTTCATCATATCTACATTAATGTTATATTAATGTTTCACCAGCTGGACTCAGGTCAGCTTCTCCTCATGTTTCGTGTTCACGGTAATAATCTTTCTGCCTTTTCCTGATTCATTATGAAACTAAATATGTACTTTATATTAATGCTGTATATATTAATGTTATATACATTGAAGTTAATGTTTAAACAGGTGGATTCAGGTCAGTTTCTCCTCATGTTTCGTGTTCCTTGTGCTAATCTTAGTTTAATATCTCACTTATAAATGTTATTTTGAAGTCATATGTATAAATGTTTCTTACATTATTGTTATATATTCACATTAATATTTAACCAGGTGAATTCAGATCAGTTTCTCCTCTTGTTTACTGAGATTATGTTTCTCTGTTTTCATGATTAATCATATATTAACATTCTTTAAATGAATGTTATAACTATTAATGTTGTGTTTATGTATTAACATAAATGTTTCACCAGCTGGATTCAGGTCCGTTTCTCCTCATGTTTCGTGTTCACGGTAATAATCTTTCTGCCTTTTCCTGATTCATTATGAAACTAAATATGTACTTTATATTAATGCTGTATATATTAATGTTTAACCAGGTGGATTCAGATCAGTTTCTCTGTTTTCATGATTAATCTTATAACTATTAATGTTCTGTGTATGTATTAACACAATTGTTGAAACAGGTGGAGTCAGGTCTCTTTCTCATGTTTCTCACGTTTCGTGTTCACGTACATTGAATGGTTCACTGTGGTGAAGCATAATGGTATGTATTAATATTTTAACAGGTGGATTCAGGTCCGTTTCTCCTCACGTTTCGTGTTCCTTGTGATGATTGTTCTGCTGGTTTATGACTAATTTCACATATATTAATGTCATGTTTCTCATTTTTCGTGTTCATTGCGATGATGCTTTTGCCTGTTTCTGATTCATGATAGATATTTATCATTGACCTATACATTAATGTCAAAGCAGATATTTTAGTATCTGATTAATTAACTGTGAATTCATATTCTATGAATACACGTGTTAAATATGAATGTTAAATAAATGTGTGTTCTAAATATTCCAGTTTCCTTATTACTACTGTATATGTCAATGTGATATAAACTAATGTTATATCCTTTATTTAGATGTCAACAGGTTGGTTAGCTCTGTTGTTGTTGTTGACCTGAGGTCACAGCGTGTTGTTTGGTGGGGTCTCCTCATGACGTCAGCAGGGTTTAACGTGACCTCGTCCCTGACGCTGGTCGGTTTCTCCTCGATGTCTGGCCACAGCTCGCTCTTATTCTTCGTGTTTTTGTTGCTGTACCTCTTCGTGTTGTTCAGTGACTCTCTGGTGATTTATATCATCTGTTCGCAGCGAGCTCTTCACCGGCCCATGTTTGCCTTCGTGGCATCATTTCTGCTGAACTCTCTCACAGCCAGCACACTGATTTATCCTAAACTTCTGTCTGATCTGTTGCTGTCCGGCGCCGGCTTGGTGCAGGTGTCCCGGACTTTGTGTCTGTGCCAGGGTTTCTTTGTTTCCTCTCTTGGTGGAGCTAGCTTCATGCTGTTGTCGGCCATGGCCTTTGACCGCTACCTGTCCATCTGCCACCCGATGCACTACGCTGTGCTGGTAACTCCTGCCAAGGTGGTGCTGATGCTGCTTCTCTGCTGGATGCTGCCTGCTATTTTAGGGGGAGTCACAGCGCTGCTGATTAGCCGCTTACCGCTCTGCAGGGCGCAGCTCGACAAGGTCTACTGCGACATCAGCAGCTATTTCACCCTGAGCTGCGGTGGTGCTGAAGCGCAGCTGAGTGGACTTTTCATTCTGCTGATCATCACAGCCACAGTCTTCCTGCCTGCCGCCTTCATGCTATTCTCCTACGCTAGGATCCTCTTCATCTGCCTGCGGCGCTCACGTAGCTTCAGCAACAAAGCTCTACAAACCTGTCTTCCTCATCTGCTCGTCTTCTTTAACTATTCCATCAGCGTCTACTTAGATCTGATGCTTCGCCGCCTGCAGAGCAACAGAGAATCTGACTCCACTCTCATCACCTCCATCCTGATGATGCTAGTACCCACTTTACTGAACCCCGTGGTGTACGGACTGAAGTTAAAGGAGGTGTTCACGCATGTGAAGAGGCTGCTGAGCTGCTGCAGAGACAGCTGATCCCAACACTGTTTGATTGCCCCACACAAAGATCCATGTAGACAGAAGCATTTGCTGCACATCAGGAGAAACAGTGCGGCCCATATTCAGTTGATCACCACAATCATACCTGAGAGCGGGAAACATTTTCTAGGCTCCCCGTCACCATGGGCCATCCCCAAGAGGGTCCCGTCTCCGTCCTCCCCTGTCAACTTCTATATCTAATACAATATGAATAGGTGACATAAAAGAAAATAACCAAAATGTATGAACAAATACAAAAACTAGAAAATAGAGAATAACAAACAAAATATTAAGAATACCGTCAATACCGTTCCGGTGCATAATATGTGTAAGGTACTAGAAGATTGTTTACTTATGTTAAACGTATATTTGAGGTTTGCATTTCTAAGGAAAAGGTTCCCAGAATTCTTCAAACATATTTAGTATTCCAGCGTGTGAGGTGGTCTACTAGGGACCGTGGTGGTTGTACAGCCTGACCGCTGCAGGAAGGAAGGAGCTGTGGTATCTCTCTGAAACACCGTGGAGCAGCAGCCTCACTGAAGGAGCTGTGGTATCTCTCTGAAACACCGTGGAGCAGCAGCCTCACTGAAGGAGCTGTGGTATCTCTCTGAAACACCGTGGAGCAGCAGCCTCACTGAAGGAGCTGTGGTATCTCTCTGAAACACCGTGGAGCAGCAGCCTCACTGAAGGAGCTGTGGTATCTCTCTGAAACACCGTGGAGCAGCAGCCTCACTGAAGGAGCTGTGGTATCTCTCTCTGAAACACCGTGGAGCAGCAGCCTCACTGAAGGAGCTGTGGTATCTCTCTGTGAAACACCGTGGAGCAGCAGCCTCACTGAAGGAGCTGTGGTATCTCTCCGTGAAACTATAAGTTACTTACGTAACCCCAGTACTCAGAGTAACATGAAGTGAGATGTCTCACTATGGGATGCGCCTCAACGCGAATCCACCCACCCTTTAAGTAGCTTGCCCTACGTCGCAGCGTTATTCAAAATAAGCACCTCTTCTCGCTTCGCCTTAGCAAGAAGGGCCGTCTGGTGAGACATCTCACTTCATGTTACTCTGAGGCTGGGGTTACATAAGTAACCTATATTTCTCATTCATAACACTCTGTTATATTGAAACTCCCGTATTGCTAGACATGCTTATCTCTATAAATCACCAAAACAACCAGAACTTAACAGGTAGAACTCTGTCTCAACACGGGGCCCAGCACTGCGCGGGCCATGCTTGGAGCGGAGACATCTAGCCTGTAAAAGCGGACAAAAGTGAGCGGTGAGGACCAGCTCGCTGCTGCACAAATGTCTTGGATGGAAACACCCTTGAACAAAGCCCAGGATGTAGCCAGTCCACGAGTAGAATGAGCACGCAGGCCCGTTGGTGCCTGCAAACCCTGACTCGTATGAGCCAGAGCAATCACTTCCACAATCCAGTGGGAGAGCCGTTGCCTGGTAACGGGCTTGCCCTTATGAGGGTTAGCCTAGGATACAAAGAGTTGGTCATTGCATCGAAACTCTCTTGACCTGTCCATATAGGTGCGTAAAGCACGAACTGGACACAGCAAATTCGGCCGCTGTTCCTCAGAGGATCACAGTGACGGAGGAAATGCCTCAATGTCAATGGGGGTACATGAGCCAACCACCTTAGGTACCAAGGGTTGGGCTTCAGCAACACTCTCGTTTGCCCCGGGGAAAACTGAGTGCATGAAGGATGTACAGAGAGCGCATGAATGTCACTTGACTCGCTTGGCAGATGCCAGAGCCAGTAACAACACTGTCTTCAGTGACAGGTGCTGCCACGGCTGCCCTCACAGCAGCTGATATATCTCCGCCAGCCAGTACATTGCAGGCCAGTGTGGAGCTATTAGGATCAGTGTGTGGCGTTGATCCCTCACTCTGGCCAGAGTTGGGGGTATCAGAGCCAGGGGTGGGAACGCGTACAGAAGGACCGGAGGCCAAGCGTGTGCGAGCGCGTCCACAACTAACGGTGCGTTTAAATCGCGCATTGAAAAGAACAGCTGACATTGAGCGTTTTCTTTTGATGCGAACAGATCCACCGCGGCTCGGCCGTAACGCACCCACAGCTGACTCACAATTGTTGGATGTAGAGTCCAGTCTGCATATAGTGGTGCACCTCTGGACAGCAGATCTGCCCCGAGGTTCATCACTCCTGGTTAGGGTTGGGTATCGTTTGAATTTCCACGATTCTGATTCCGATTCCGGTTCTTAACGGTTCTAAAATCCGATTCTTTGAGGGGCAGGGTACAAAAAATGATTAAGTTCTTGTTGAGAAAAACAAGCATATCTGCCTTCTCAGGCATACCAGGAAGAAATGTTTGAACATTTTAAAGCAAAATGCTTCAATCTGGTGCACTTTAAGCAGAATTACTAGACTCGATCTAGGGGGTACAACTCTAAACATCCATTTGAATAATGAAATAAGTATGTGAGCATAACCCATAGCCAATAACAAATACATGTAACATATTTTATTTTTGTTGTTCATTCATATCTTATTTTACTATTTTATTTATGCATATTTTTGTATCTCTCCAGTTTAAAACGATATGTCTGGTTTACTGTCCTATAGTTTACATTGGAATGATTTCAAACCTGTTTTATCCCAATAATTATAAAGGAGAGCCTTGGAAATATGTGTTTACATAAATTGTGATCAAAACGTTTGAGACCCACTGAGATAACTTAGACTAAAGTGAACTATCTAAACACTCCGAGTCCTTCACCTCACTGAGCTGAAGCTATCAGCCTCAGTCTGACTGGAGAGGACTCTCCCTCCACATCATTGTAGAAACATCTACTTCTTCCGTTAGAGCAGCTAGCAACGGGCCGGCCCTTATTATACATCCATGGCCGGCCCTGGTCTCAGGTTACGCTGTAGGAAGTGTAGGTACAACGCTACATTTCCCGCCTCGCCGCAGTCATACACTAGGCTACGGAGAGCGGCGAGAAACATTTCCTCAGGCATCGAAAAGCGGAACCGAAATTCACATTTCTAAATGATGCCGTTGGAATCGAAATGTTGGTTCTCGGTACCCAACCCTACTCCTGGTACGTGCGTCGCTCTCAGAGAGAGGAGACGTCCGCAGCTCCATAAGATCAGTTTGCGTGCCAGCATGTGTAACGCAAACCCCCTTGGCGGTTTATATACGATATTGTGGTCGTGTTGTCTGTCCTCACGAGGACATGATGTCCTCCGAGAAAAGGCAGAAAGCGTTTCAGGGTGAGGAACACCGCTAAAAGCTCCAGATAATTTATGTGTGACCGTTGGACGTCTCTGCTCCAGAGGACCTTTGTATGCCCCCCCAGCCCGTCAGACATGAGTCTGTGGTGACCACCTTCCGCGATAGAACAGCACCTATAGGCACGCCCCCGTGCAGCCAGTGGCGCAGTGCCATTACGCATTTCATAGTGACCATCACTCTCCGCGCGCCATGACGCACGGGGTCCAGTCTGAGGGCAGCTACCCAGCGCTGAAACTCCCTCATGTGTAAGCGTCCCAGTCGTAACACCAGGATGGCTGACGCCATGAGCCCCAGTAACCGCAGACATGATCTGAAGAGAACATATTTGCGTGGCTGGAAATGAGCGAGGCAAGCCCTGAAGGCTTTCACTCTCTCCGTTGACAGGCGGGCTGTAAAGGGCACCGAATTCAGGCGTAGGCCCAGGAAGAGTACAGTCTGGGCTGGGGACAACATGCTCTTTTCTGTGTTTATTACGAAACCCAGGTCGAGCAGGTATTTCACGAGGACATTCGTCTGCGTAATAGCCTCTTGCTCCGACTGCGCGAGAAGGAGCCAATCGTCCAGATAAGTTGCCAGGCGAATACCCTGTTGTCTTAACGGGGCTTCCGTGGGCTGAGAGACAGATCGAAGGAAAGTACTCTGTACTCGTAACAGACACCCTGAAAGGCGAACCTCAGATATTTCCCGTGTGGATAATATACTGGGATGTGGAAATACGCGTCTTTCAGGTCGACTGATGTGAACCAATCGTTTTGGCGCACGAGACGCAACAGAGATGTGTGAGTGAGCATTCTGAATTTGTATCTTGAGATATTTGTTCAGAGCCCTCAAATCTAGTATAGGCTGAATCCCGTTCCCTCCCCGTTTGGGAACGAGGAAATACTTGGAATAAAAGCCGCTCTGACTCTGTTCGGAGGGTATTATAGATATAGCCTTCTTGTCTAGTAGCGAGACAGGATCCGAGTACTTCTACTTTTACTCAAGTACAATATCTGAGTACTTATTCCACCTCTGGTAGCGTATTAGCCTGAATTGTAGCCACACAATCACGCAGAGCTGCATAAAAATAGACTCACAATGGTAACAAGTGGGAAATAATATTTACAAATGTGTACAATGATTTGTAGGTAATTTTGACTACTCAAGACACCTGACTTATACATATTCAAAGGAAGACTGTGTTCATTCTACAACTACATGGGAATAACACTAGAACCGCCATCGGGTCAATTTGACCCACAACTGTTTTTTTATTGTATGTAACTTTTTTTCAATAAAATATTAAAGTCTCCACAGTCTGTGACTTTTCCTGAAAGTATGTTATGTAGCACCCTCTGTTGTTAAAAATGGTCAATATGAAGTCAGATTGAAGAAGCCATTTATATCTATTTCCGCCAGCTGGTCATATTGACCCCACCCCTTTTCGCGCTATTGATTTTGTGTTTAAACCATAGGTGTAAACATAAACATGACGTGTTGCTATAGCAACACCCTTTGTCTACTGCGGTTCCGTATAGATTGAGAGAGAGATATATATATATATATATATATCTATATATATAGATATATATATAGATCTATAGATATCTATATCTATATATATCTATAGAGATATATATCTATATATATATATCTATATAGATATATATCTATAGATCTATATAGATATATATCTATATAGATATATATCTATATACCGTGAAACAAAAACAAAAAAATGTACAACTCTTAGCGGTGGATCACTCGGCTCGTGCGTCGATGAAGAACGCAGCTAGCTGCGAGAACTTATATATATAGATATATCTATAGATATATCTATAGATAGATTATATTTCCTGACTATAACACGAAATGCCGTGAGAATTACTGGGTTGAATTACAAGTGAGTGCTTCATCCTCTGAACACCACAGAATGGCGACTGTAACGCACATAAATGATTGTCCCCTGCAATTATTATCCCTCATGGAGTTCGCCATTCAGCTCGCTAACGTTAGCTTAAACAAACGTAACATGCAACGTTAGCCTAATGTAAAATGCTCTACTACGGCGTACCTTTCATGTGGCTCGTCAGCGCAAACTTTGCAGGAGGCTACTCGTGGGCTTGACCCTCGGCTTGTTAAGTGTCTTGCCCAAGGACACAACGGCCTGACGCAGTGGCGGCCGAGGCGAGATTCGAACTGGAGTTCACCAACGCCCCTTGATCTGATGACCAACGCTCTAACCACACGCTCGTTGAAACTGCAACCTCCTGGCACACAGTCATCTATCACTCTCATCAGAATGCCCATGTCGGTTACACACGTAACAAAAACACTTGCAGGTCGCGCGCATAGTGCGGGAAGGCCTGAGCGGAGCTGTTTTATATAAAAGCGAAGCAATTAAGTGCGCTCCGACTTCTTTATTTTCTTTTAATCTAAAAAGCGAAGTAAAGCATTTACATTTTCAAGCACTTTATCCCATATTCAAGCAACCTTGAAAACACCACGTCAAATTTCAAGCATTTTCAAGGATTTCAAGCACCCGTACGAACCCTGAGTTGTGAATGTAAAGTTCAAATGTAGACGGAGTATTGCACACCAAAGCCTACTGACGTTAACACTACATCTATAGACATCGAGATATTACTATTGCTGAATATTAAATGAAGGTACAGTGATTTTAATAAGTTTTGTTTACAGACGTGAGTTGGTATGACAACATCCGGAACTACCGTAAATGATAACTGCCGTAAAGTATTTCCAGTATTATTAAAGTAATGAATTACAGCCGTTAAAATGCAATAAATAAAAAGTTATGAAAGATATAAGGACGAGAAAAGGCGTGTGGATGTAAGCAATGAATGTAAAATGTAGAAATCCTCTATGAGCTAATGAGCGGAGCCTCTCTCTCTCCTGACAGCCCGCCTGTGTCTCATGCAGCTCGCTGAAAAACTAGAATGTTCACCGTTATTAACTTGTGTTATGTCTTCCTTATTGCAATAGTAATCGTTATGTGTGCACGTATAACAAAGTACTGGACCAGAAACCTAACCGCTCCCATCACTGTACCATCCTCAACAAGCAAACATCCTGAGTTGGGAAGATTTAATAAAGTATAGGAACATCGTTCTGGTTTACAAAGTCCTGCACAATACAGCCCCTCCCCCTCTTAGCTCATTGGGTACTCAACGTAACAACACCAGACGGACCACGAGAAGCTCCACACGTGGCGACCTATCAGTCCCATTCAGGAAGAGTGCTTTTGGTCAGTCATCATTCTCGGTCACAGCAATACAACACTGGAACTCTCTACCCACTCAAATCAAAGACATACAGACACAGCTCACTTCAAAACATGGTTCACTGAGAACTAACCCTGCACACACTAGTCTGTGTTGAGTATGGCGTGAGTGTTACATGTTGTGATCATGGATGTTGCCCCTCGTTTCTGTTGTGTGAAGTGCTCTATGTGACATGTACAGATGTAGCGCTTCGTTTCAGACGCCTACCCGTGCGGGTCCGTGATCGGCACAGGGTGGGCCCCTGCTGATAAGGAAAACCCCCCCCGCAGGACTTGAAACGCCCCCTTGATAAATACATTTAATTATAATGAAACCAGCTGCAATGGATCATGGATCCACCAGGGGGAGCCGTGAAAAGCTGCCACACTGAAACTCATGTGAAATAAACAGCTGATCTACAGGTATCTGATATAGCGGATATTTGTTAAGATCCATATGTCACGGATAGGATCATATTCTGTGCTTAAGTAAGAGACATGTAATCATTTACTAAACATCACCATGTTTTTATTTAACAAAATAATGTTTAATTCACGTTGGCGTAAGTACAAAACCATCGCTATGTTTTTAGATCAGGAAATACATCCAGGGTCAAACAAACGATGTTCGATCGTCATCCTCGCATTCATTTAATGTATCATATGTTCGCGAGTTGAAATGAATGCACTAAATTTAATCCACGTGAGTTTACAACAACGACAATAATCGCTTTGTTTTTATATCACATCCGACCGGAGGAAAATGCAGCGGCTCTCTACCGATCACCCTAATCCCACGGGCAAACAATAATATGTACAGTGTTCATAGTTTACTGTATTATTAGTGTCTAATATTACTGCTATAATAATCACACATTGAGTTGTTGAAATCAGACCGTCGTTTTTTTTAAACGCTCTGAATGAAACGGCAGCTCTCAGGTGATCAGCTGTGTGTCTACACAATAAAATATGCATAGTGTTGAGAGCTGTATCCATAAATCTACTAATTTTGCCCTCAGTGCACCAGATTGATGCATTTAACTTCAATTTAAATAAAAACATCTTCTGTTGTAACAACAATAACATTATAAATAGTAACATAGCATGGTATTGCACATTTACTGTAGCTTTGAGTGTTACTGGCCTGAGATTTTTTTATTACATGAATGAAGGTGACTGAGGCTTTTTAATATAGACTTTTCAGTGTCCCACATTTTGCACAGAACTGTCCCACATTAGGAAAACAGATTGTCTGAGACAACTTGGCACTAAGAGTACTAATATGTCTACCATTTCTTTTATGAGTTTAATATCTGCATGTTCTCTTTTGGTTTGATTAGGACACATCCTGGGGATTTCAGAATGTTACTGGATTTTGATTTATTGTATCGGCTTCATGTCGCAATATATTCCCGAAGTCTGAAATGCAAAACATTTCCACATTAGGGCAATTCACCCTACATTTAATCATTTTGTTTATTTTTAACGAAATAAATGTGGTTTAATCCATCATGAAATTAATGTAGGCTATTTACTTAGTACATATCTGACAAACGATTAACACACTGTTCATACTGCTCACAGGCTGATATCTAGTGTATTCATACCCAATTCATTATATATTTTATTCTGTAGATTGTGAACATTACTTTTCACTTTACTGCTTGTTGCACCTGGTTAGAAGCTAAACTGCATTTCGTTGTCTCAGTACCTGTAATCTGTGCAATAACAATAAAGTTGAATCTAATCTTGAGCAGGAACTATAATGTAGGCTATTTACTTAGTACTAGGGCTGTCAGTCGATTAAAATATTTAATCGTGATTAATCGCATGATTGTCCATAGTTAATCGCAAATTAATCGCACATTTTTTATCTGTTCTAAATGTACCTGAGAGGAATATTTTTCAAGTTTTTAATACTCTTATCAACATGAGTGGACAAATATACTTTATGCTAATGTTTATTATCATTTGAACAATGACAAATATTCTCATGAATATTAAACACAACAACCTCTGAACATTACACATATTCGCCTCAATTCAACCTGGAACCTCTCATACAATACAAATGGTGTGTGTGTGTATATGTGTGTGTTGGATCGTTGGAGCTATGTGCAACTCAAGGCATATGCTCGAACGGGAGCTGCCTGGACGCTGCAATCATGAGTGTGCTGACTTCTCCTACAATGTCCCGCTGTCTGCTTCCTGCATCAAGTCAAGTGCTCGGCGCAGTTGTGGCGAAATGTCGCTCCTCTGTTTTCATTTAAACAGCTCCTTATATCCGTTAGCGCAGCTAGCTAGCACCAGATGCTAACAACAACAACAATGCACGTAAGGTCTCTCTCTCTCGCTCGCTCGGGCCACACACACACACACACCCTCCCGGTCCTCCCGATGGCCAGTCGGTGCCTGCCGGTGAGCGTGGAAGTGTGGTCTGCCACAAGCGGGCGGCAGGAGCGGGGCTGTCAGCAGATGGTATTTTAAACTCGATGCGCTCTGAAACTACGGGGAGGCCGAGGAAAAAAAATACACATGCGTTAATGGCGTTATTTTTTTTTTTTGCGTTAACGCGTTATTAACGCGTTAAATTGACAGCCCTACTTAGTACATATCTGACATTAACGATTAAACACGTTTGTGCATTCTTTATGAATAAAAACAGAGTCAACCAACCCCCCATGTGTCCTATGTATGTTGGGGACCCTTTGTTTAAAACTAATTGGCCATCGGAATGTGTGGAGTCACATTCCACAGCTCTCCCCCCATTTTGAATGTCCGATAGTCCACCATTTCCACCGGAAATATCAAACATTTAATAAAAGTGAAAAACAATGAACAAGACTTAACGTATTCATCATAATTAATTATATTTATTTCGTTTGGATGTAGGATTTTTGACTTTGTTTAGAGCAGTGATCTTCTACTATATGAACATTTTGGACCCAAAATCACAAAGAAAATATTTTATTTTTCATAACACAAACATACACAACGAAACCATTTAAAAGCTGGAAATATATACATGGGATGTGACTATGATAATGTGAAAGTTTGATTGAGGTAGCATGGGATTTCATTCTGATAAGGCAAAAGTGTTATTATAAATATAATACAAATATATATATATATATACACATTATGTACAACAATCTGTTTTTTCTGTCTTTATCTGTGCCACGCTTCAAAGTGGTTTCTGTCAACTACGACACAGACGGCAACATCACAGATTCCTCCTCCATGTCAAAAAACAAGCTTAAAGCTTGACTCACGTTCAGAGTTCTCTTCATCATAGTTGAGTCTTTAAAACTCTAAATCTATCTAACTATATCTAAATTCTCAATGTTTGTCTGTCACTTTACTTCAATCGCAGTCTCCCGCAGCCTCTCTTCGTCTCCCGCCGCCTGTCTTCGTATATCTTCGTCTCTCTCCATTTCCCGCCGTCTCTCTTCGGTTCCCGCTGTCCCTCTTCGTCTCTTTTCGTCTCGTATCACTCCGTTTAACTGATTACCTCACCCCCTCCCTGGTAAATACATCCTGTTGAGCAGAATCTACAGTTTCCAGTATTTTCCGTTTCGTAAAATGATAAAATACGGCGAAGATATTAAAATATGTGCTTCCATTATTCATACTTTTGAAATGTATCTGTATTAACTTTATATCATCATATGTCCGTGTTTATTGGGTATTTTTGCATGAAACAAAGACTGGCATATAGTTTCAAGCCAGTACTTTTGACAGAAATACACATATACATCCTGTTGAGCAGGATCTACAGTTTCAGTATTTTCCGTTTCGTAAAATGATAAAATACGGCGAAGATATTAAAATATGTGCTTCCATTATTCATACTTCTGAAATATATCTGTATTAACTTTATATCACCGTATCTCCGTGTTTACTGGGTCTTTCTGCATGAAACAAAGACTGGGATATAGTTTCAAGCCAGTACTTTCGACAGAAACACACGGAAATGTTGTCCGGACTGTTGTTTTTATGCGGCACCGGCTTGAACAGGTCATGTGATCTGATCACGCCGGCGTGACGGTTGACTCCAAAGGGTTAATATTAAATACATATAAGTATTTTTACAACTTGTATTTAGAAATACTCTGTTGTAATTATTGATGCATACATGTGTTCATCCATTCAATGTGGCATCTGCTATAATGGGGTTAATGTATGATATTACTTAATAATACAATACATTATAATATATGATATGATAATTACATTTGAGTTTTATTCATTTCTTATCTCATAGTTTCTCATTATTATTATTTGTATCGCTCATCTTATTTTTGATTTTATTAATCTGTGCTGTCCTGTTTTTCACTCTCACCCTGTTGCTGTTTGAACTACTGAATTTCCCCACGGGATTAATAAAGGTCCATCTTATTTTAATGTATAAGTTGATAATAACATATTATGCACCGGAACGGATTGACGGTATTCTTATTATTTTTTATACATATTTATACTTTCTATTTGTTGTATTTGTTAATACATTTTGGTTCTTTTTTTTTATGTAACCTATTCATATTTGATCAGATATAGAAGTTGACGGGACCCTCTTGGGGAGGACGGAGACGGGACCCTCTTGGGGATGGCCCATGGTGACGTGGAGCCGAGAAGGAGGCCTAGAAAATGTTTCCCGCTCTGAGGTATGATTGTGGTGATCAACTGAATATGGGCCGCACTGTTTCTCCTGATGTGCAGCAAATGCTTCTGTCTACATGGATCTTTGTGTGGGGCAATCAAACAGTGTTGGGATCAGCTGTCTCTGCGGCAGCTCAGCAGCCTCTTCACATGCGTGAACACCTCCTTTAACTTCAGTCCGTACACCACGGGGTTCAGTACAGTAGGTACTAGCATCAGCATGGAGGTGATGAGGGTGGTGTCAGATTCTCTGTTGCTCTGCAGGCGGCGAAGCATCAGATCTAAGCAGACGCTGATGGAATAGTTAAAGAAGACGAGCAGGTGAGGAAGACAGGTTTGTAGAGCTTTGCTGCTGAAGCTACGTGAGCGCCGCAGGCAGATGAAGAGGATCCTAGCGTAGGAGAAGAGAATGAAGGCTGCAGGCAGGAAGACGATAACGGCTGTGAACAGCAGAATGAAAAGTCCACTCAGCTGTGCTGCAGCACCAGCGCAACTCAGGCTCACAAGGCTGTTGATGTTGCAGTAGGCCCTGTCGAGCTGCACCCTGCAGATCGGTAAGCGGCTAACCAGCAGCGTTGAGACTCCCACTAGAATAGCAGGCAGCATCCAGCAGAGAAGCAGCATCAGCACCACCTTGGCAGGAGTTACCAGCACAGCGTAGTGCATCGGGTGGCAGATGGACAGGTAGCGGTCAAAGGCCATGGCCGACAACAGGAAGAAGCTAGCTCCACCAAGAGAGGAAACAAAGAAACCCTGGCACAGACACAAAGTCCGGGACACCTGCACCAAGCCGGCGCCGGACAGCAACAGATCAGACAGATGTTTAGGATAAATCAGTGTGCTGGCTGTGAGAGAGTTCAGCAGAAGTGATGCCACGAAGGCAAACATGGGCCGGTGAAGAGCTCGCTGCGAACAGATGATATAAATCACCAGAGAGTCACTGAACAACACGAAGAGGTACAGCAACAAAAACACGAAGAATAAGAGCGAGCTGTGGCCAGACAGCGAGGAGAAACCGACCAGCGTCAGGGACGAGGTCACGTTAAACCCTGATGACGTCATGAGGAGACCCCACCAAACAACACGCTGTGACCTCAGGTCAACAACAACAACAACAACAACAGAGCTAACCAACCTGTTAACATCTAAATAAAGGATATAACATTAGTTTATATCACATTGACATATACAGTAGTAATAAGGAAACTGGAATATTTAGAACACACATTTATTTAACATTCATATTTAACACGTGTATTCATAGAATATGAATTCACAGTTAATTAATCAGATACTAAAATATCTGCTTTAACATTAATGTATAGGTCAATGATAAATATCTATCACGAATCAGAAACAGGCAAAAGCATCATCGCAAGGAACACGAAACATGAGAAACATGACATTAATATATGTGAAATTAGTCATAAACCAGCAGAACAATCATCACAAGGAACACGAAACATGAGAAACATGACATTAATATATGTGAAATTAGTCATAAACAAGCAGAACAATCATCACAAGGAACACGAAACGTGAGGAGAAACGGACCTGAATCCACCTGTTTAAACATTAACTTCAATGTATATAACATTAATATATACAGCATTAATATAAAGTACATATTTAGTTTCATAATGAATCAGGAAAAGGCAGATAGATTATTACCGTGAACACGAAACATGAGGAGAAACTGACCTGAATCCAGCTGGTGAAACATTTATGTTAATACATACACACAACATTAATAGTTATAACATTAATTTAAAGAATGTTAATATGATTAATCATGAAAACAGAGAAACATAATCTCAGTAAACATGAGGAGAAACTGACCTGAATTCACCTGGTTAAATATTAACGTGAATATATAACAATAATGTAAGAAACATTTATACATATGACTTCAAAATAACATTTATAAGTGAGATATTAAACTAAGATTAGTACAAGGAACACGGAATATGAGGAGAAACTGACCTGAATCCACCTGTTTAAACATTAACTTCAATTTATATAACATTAATATATACAGAATTAATATAAAGTACATATTTAGTTTCATAATGAATCAGGAAAAGGCAGAAAGATTATTACCGTGAACACGAAACACGAGGAGAAACTGACCTGAATCCACCTGTTTAAACATTAATATATACAGCATTAATATAAAGTACATATTTAGTTTCATAATGAATCAGGAAAAGGCAGAAAGATTATTACAGTGAACACGAAACATGAGGAGAAACGGACCTGAATCCAGCTGGTGAAACATTAATACAACATTAATGTGGATATGATGAAGCACGTACAGACAGAGACAGCATCTCAGTGAACAAGAAGAGAAACTGACCTGAGTCCAGCTGGTGAAACATTAATGTAGATATGATGAAGCACGTACAGACAGAGACAGCATCTCAGTGAACAAGAAGAGAAACTGACCTGAGTCCAGCTGGTGAAACATTAATGTAGATATGATGAAGCACGTACAGACAGAGGCAGCATCTCAGTGAACATGAGGAGAAACTGACCTGAGACCAGCTGGTGAAACATTAATGTAGATATGATGAAGCACGTACAGACAGAGGCAGCATCTCAGTGAACATGAGGAGAAACTGACCTGAGTCCAGCTGGTGAAACATTAATACAACATTAATGTGGATATGATGAAGCACGTACAGACAGAGACAGCATCTCAGTGAACAAGAGGAGAAACTGACCTGAGACCAGCTGGTGAAACATTAATGTAGATATGATGAAGCACGTACAGACAGAGGCAGCATCTCAGTGAACATGAGGAGAAACTGACCTGAGTCCAGCTGGTGAAACATTAATGTAGATATGATGAAGCACGTACAGACAGAGGCAGCATCTCAGTGAACAAGAGGAGAAACTGACCTGAGTCCAGCTGGTGAAACATTAATGTAGATATGATGAAGCACGTACAGACAGAGGCAGCATCTCAGTGAACATGAGGAGAAACTGACCTGAGTCCAGCTGGTGAAACATTAATGTAGATATGATGAAGCACGTACAGACAGAGGCAGCATCTCAGTGAACAAGAGGAGAAACTGACCTGAGTCCAGCTGGTGAAACATTAATGTAGATATGATGAAGCACGTACAGACAGAGGCAGCATCTCAGTGAACAAGAGGAGAAACTGACCTGAGTCCAGCTGGTGAAACATTAATGTAGATATGATGAAGCACGTACAGACAGAGGCAGCATCTCAGTGAACAAGAAGAGAAACTGACCTGAGTCCAGCTGGTGAAACATTAATACAACATTAATGTGGATATGATGAAGCACGTACAGACAGAGACAGCATCTCAGTGAACAAGAAGAGAAACTGACCTGAGTCCAGCTGGTGAAACATTAATACAACATTAATGTGGATATGATGAAGCACGTACAGACAGAGGCAGCATCTCAGTGAACAAGAGGAGAAACTGACCTGAGACCAGCTGGTGAAACATTAATGTAGATATGATGAAGCACGTACAGACAGAGGCAGCATCTCAGTGAACAAGAGGAGAAACTGACCTGAGACCAGCTGGTGAAACATTAATGTAGATATGATGAAGCACGTACAGACAGAGGCAGCATCTCAGTGAACAAGAAGCTGTGAAGCTGCTTTTATCACCATCCCTTCTTCCTCCGTGGAGATCATTGTATATTCATTAAAGGTCATCTGCCAATCACAAATATCTTGTTGTTTGGAATGGCAGGTTCTGAGAAGGCAATGTCAAGTTAATGTAAAACAGACATAAACATCTTCAAATAGTAAAAACTACTCATATGCTAAAACCTCTCGTTCTTAACACAGACTATATTCAGGGTCGATATGGGTTGAACTGAGATTCCCACACACACTTTAAGATGTTCTGATACGCCCGACCGATACAAAGCACGGCTTTGAAGGAAAGGATGAAGTCACTAATCATGTAGTTGCTTTGAACTGTTCTTTGGTAAGTGTGCAGAGCAATGGTGATTTGAAGGTTGAATATTTGTGTATATATTAATGATTAATGTAAATTAATTCCAGTTAAATGTAACTATTAGGAAGACGGTTCTGTTTGTAATTCTTTCTGTTTTCATTGTGTTATTTGGTGGCATCAATGTGTGCATGTGATACAGGAGCAGTGTCTTTCGGGCCTCGTAGCCCTTCAGGTCAGAATAAAGAGATCCTCGACCACGCACCGCATAGAAAGGTTCAACCTGTCTGGGAATGGATGCAAAACATCTGTTGTCTCATTATCATCTATTTGCTGAGGTTTGGTTTTGAGTCCAAACGTGTTAAAGCAGGAACACGTGCAGCGCTGTGGGCCGCTGGTTAGCATCTGTTCCCTTCATGAGCACATCCAGTGTGACTGACATCCAATTAACATTCATGGCAGAGCACACATTTAATTAACCAGAAAAACCCAATCTTTCACTTATTCGGGATGGACATGATCCTCAGAGACGTTTAATTATATTTCAATCATCCGTCTTTCTTGGTCATTGTGCAATATTACTCATTATGAATAAAACACACCAGGACACAGCTCTTCGGGTCCCGCGGGGAAATACCCGTTGTGTCCTCGTTACGGCCTCTAATGTAATCTGACTGGCAGCTCAACGCCCTCTCTCAATCACTGTGCTGGACAAAGACGACAACTCCACTCATTTAATAAGCTTTTTACTTTAGAAATCATTAAGAGGTGTTAATATGTGGAGATTATCCTGCTGAACTAAACGTATAAGAATCATAAACATTTGTTTAAAGAGCAACTTGCAGGTTAGAGACCCCAGTGAATAAATGTGTAGGAAAATGATGTATACTCTAGATTTTCCAGAAATATACTCTACAGTGACTTCTGGCGTCGTTTTTGCAAGACATTTTTACTTCCGTATAAAAAAAGACCACCCGCGTGACCTCCCGCGTGTGACGTCACATCAGGGAGAGCGGACGGTCTAACGTTTTTTTGTCTTGGCTAGGCTGTTGCTGAGTAACGCAAAAGTAAGGAGTAACGAAGTAAAGTAATATATTACTTTTTTAGAGTAACGACCCCATCTCTGCCTAGGGCCCCCACCGACTCTAGGATCGCCACTGAACATTTCTACAGTAGAAAAGACGATATCACAAATAATACACTTTTAAAAAATCGGGGAAAATGTAAATGTTGTATAAAAGACATTTATTGTTTATGTACTCTTTACATGTGGAACCTTTGTCCTTTGTTAGGCGGGTTAACTGAATCCTGGCTCCACTTTACTGTCTCTCCACAGGCCAGGACGTGATGTTACCGTGTGTAGGCATGGTGCTATGTTCAAGGTTCAAGGCTTTTATTAGTCATGCGTACATACAGGGTTCTTACACCTTTTCCAAAGTCAAATTCAAGCACTTTTCAAGCATTTTCAAGGTGCATTTTCCAGCTGTTCAAGCATCTTACAGCTGTTGTAAATTACATATTTATATACACATACTCAAATGATTATTTCCTACCTCACATTAAATCAGATGTTCTTTATGCTATAAACAACCAAATGTGTGTTTCGTGATAGCCTTCTACACGAGGAGGAACAATTAAAGAAAAGAAAACTAAGTTTAATATTTCAAAATGAGTGATCTGTACGCAGACTGGGCCTCCCATATAACCTGGCTGAGCCGATATACAACAATCAGCCAAATCACTTCTCAATACATTATTGATTAATTGTTGAGGTACTTTTAGGTTGGTAGTGAACGCAAGTCAGAGGTACATGGTGTACTTCTACTCCACTGCAGTTCAGAGGTACATGGTGTACTTCTACTTCTCTACAGTTCAGAGGTACATGGTGTACTTCTACTCCTCTACAGTTCAGAGGTACATGGTGTACTTCTACTGCACAACAGTTCAGAGGTACATGGTGTACTTCTACTCCACTACAGTTCAGAGGTACATGGTGTACTTCTACTCCACTACATGTATTTAACACCTTTAGTTACTTCACAGATGTGGATGAATGATGTGAAATATAACCAAGTGTTAAATCAGACTTTAGTTCCACCTGGAGTGAATCCACCAGCTACCCTGCAGTCTACAAAGTACTTCAGACTAGCTGCACCTCCACCAGCTACCCTGCAGTCTACAAAGTACTTCAGACTAGCTGCACCTCCACCAGCTACCCTGCAGTCTACAAAGTACTTCAGACTAGCTGCACCTCCACCAGCTACCCTGCAGTCTACAAAGTACTTCAGACTAGCTGCACCTCCACCAGCTACCCTGCAGTCTACAAAGTACTTCAGACTAGCTGCACCTTCACCAGCTACCCTGCAGTCTACAAAGTACTTCAGACTAGCTGCACCTTCACCAGCTACCCTGCAGTCTACAAAGTACTTCAGACTAGCTGCACCTCCACCAGCTACCCTGCAGTCTACAAAGTACTTCAGACTAGCTGCACCTCCACCAGCTACCCTGCAGTCTACAAAGTACTTCAGACTAGCTGCACCTCCACCAGCTACCCTGCAGTCTACAAAGTACTTCAGACTAGCTGCACCTCCACCAGCTACCCTGCAGTCTACAAAGTACTTCAGACTAGCTGCACCTCCACCAGCTACCCTGCAGTCTACAAAGTACTTCAGACTAGCTGCACCTCCACCAGCTACCCTGCAGTCTACAAAGTACTTCAGACTAGCTGCACCTCCACCAGCTACCCTGCAGTCTACAAAGTACTTCAGACTAGCTGCACCTCCACCAGCTACCCTGCAGTCTACAAAGTACTTCAGACTAGCTGCACCTTCACCAGCTACCCTGCAGTCTACAAAGTACTTCAGACTAGCTGCACCTCCACCAGCTACCCTGCAGTCTACAAAGTACTTCAGACTAGCTGCACCTCCACCAGCTACCCTGCAGTCTACAAAGTACTTCAGACTAGCTGCACCTTCACCAGCTACCCTGCAGTCTACAAAGTACTTCAGACTAGCTGCACCTCCACCAGCTACCCTGCAGTCTACAAAGTACTTCAGACTAGCTGCACCTTCACCAGCTACCCTGCAGTCTACAAAGTACTTCAGACTAGCTGCACCTCCACCAGCTACCCTGCAGTCTACAAAGTACTTCAGACTAGCTGCACCTTCACCAGCTACCCTGCAGTCTACAAAGTACTTCAGACTAGCTGCACCTCCACCAGCTACCCTGCAGTCTACAAAGTACTTCAGACTAGCTGCACCTCCACCAGCTACCCTGCAGTCTACAAAGTACTTCAGACTAGCTGCACCTTCACCAGCTACCCTGCAGTCTACAAAGTACTTCAGACTAGCTGCACCTCCACCAGCTACCCTGCAGTCTACAAAGTACTTCAGACTAGCTGCACCTCCACCAGCTCTGAGAACACTTTAATGATCAATCATTATAAAATATATCATATATATTATTCTGAAATGGACCAATCTGCACAACGACTACTTTTACTGTCGCTACTTTCACTATATTTAGATGAGAATACTTTTCTATTTTCACTTGAGGAACATTTTGAATGCAGGACTTTTACTGTAACAGAGTATTCCTACACTCTGGTACTTCTACTTTTACTAAGTACAAGATCTGAGTACTTCTACTTTTACACAAGTACAAGACCTGAGTACTTCTACTTTTACTCAAGTATACACGATCTGAGTACTTCTACTTTTACTCAAGTACAAGATCTGAGTACTTCTACTTTTACTAAGTACAAGATCTGAGTACTTATAATTTCACTACAATATCTGAGTACTTCTACTTTGACTCAAGTACACGATCTGAGTACTTCTACTTTTACTCAAACAATATCTGAGTACTTGTACTTTTACTCAAGTACAATATCTGAGTACTTATTCCACCTCTGGTAGCGTATTAGCCTGAATTGTAGCCACAAAATCACGCAGAGCTGCATAAAAATAGACTCACAATGGTAACAAGTGGAAAATAATATTTACAAATGTGTACAATGATTTGTCGGTAATTTTGACTACTCAAGACACCTGACTTATACATATTCAAAGGAAGACTGTGTTCATTCTACAATTACATGGGATTAAAGCAAAATGTAGTTTTACTAGTATAATACTTCAATTTTATATAAAAGACAGTTTATTTTCATCTGTTTTCAAATAAACAAAGTATTGGCTTTCAGAATATTAAACTTGTTTCGGCAAATTCAGAAGATAAATACAGCTTTGAAGCTTCGGCATAATTACAAGCAGAGAACGGACTAATGTAACGTCACAGCAAGCGTAACAGCCGGTGTTTCTTGTGAGTGTTTCCCCGGTACACAAACGCACTCGCGAGCTTCCCCCAGACCAGTAATAGAAACGAAAATGTGTCTTCGGGTCAATGTGACAGATTTCGATAGAGCAAGTCACATTTGGTTTAGGCTCGAAACATACTACCAGTAGAAATACATTGCGTTCAAAATCGCTCTGTGTCGAATCAATAGATTATATTTCGTGACTATAACACGAAATGCCGTGAGTGCTTCGTCCTCTGAACACCACACGATGGCGACTGTAACGCACATACCATAGGTACGCTCCTCTGAAATGATTGTCCCCTGCAATTATTATTATTATCCCTCAATCGAGTTTGCTATTCAGCTCGCTAACGTTAGCTTAAACAAACGTAACATGCAACGTTAGCCTAATCTAAAATGCTCTTCTACGGCGTACCTTTCATGTTGCTCGTCAGCGCAGACTCTCGCATCGTTATTTGTTGCAAACTTTGCAGGAGGCTACTCGTGGGCTTGACCCTCGTCTTAGCCATGGCTTGTATTGGTCTTCTGCTCGCCAACGCTCGTTGAAACGGCAACCTCCTGGCACACAGTCATCTATCTCTCATCAGAATGCCCAGGTCACGTAACTCAAACACTTGCAGGTCGCGCGCATAGCGCGGGAAGGCCGCAGCGGAGATGTTTTATGTAGAAGCGAAGCAATTCTTTTCTTTTAATCTAAAAAGCGTGCAAGTAAATACAAAAAGTAAAATAGTACAATAAGAGTTTATATACAAGTGATTGGAATATGATATATTTAAGCAATAGCTCACGACAGGCCGTGGTATATGCTCATTATATCACAGCTATGGGGCGTGGACGCGATGCGAAGCGGCCCCCCAAGGACACACCGGCTTTACAGACGTAGCAGTGGCGGGTTTCACCCCTTGATCTGATGATCATTGCACAGCACACTGCGCCACACCGTCCATCTTCACGCCTCGAGGTCATCGAGGCGCTTTTACAAGTACACATTGGTATTATACATGTACTGTGGACAATACCCACAGGAGCAAATCCGGGTGAAGTGTCTTGCCCAAGGACACAACGGCCTGACGCAGTGGAGGCGGGAGCGGGTTTCGAACTGGAGTTCCCCAACGCCCCCTTGATCTGATGATCGGATGCACAGACCACTGCGCCACCCATCCCTGTGACCACTAACGGTCATAATTTCTCTGCTTTGTTTCAAGACCCGCATCAGAAAGCTTTTGAATGGTGGTCCTTTTCCAGTTGGTCTACCTGCTCTTCACGTAGCCCTGCATGTCGTCGTGTAGGTGCTCTCTGGAGATAGGCACTCCTCAATCCACTCCTCTATAGTAAGACCCCCCCGGAGGTCGAAGTTAATCTTAAATGTTTCCATCGTATGCTTTGTAAGTTTGTTTCGTAACGGAAGAAATGTAAATATATTTATAAAACTGACAAGTCAAATCAAGCAATCTGATTGCTCGATAGTATTTTTGCGGACTTCTTTGATTACAGATTTGAAAACATCGTTGCTTGCTTTAAAAGTAGCACAATTCATGATGTCAAACCTTGGAAAGTATCTAGATATCCTGCCCTGATGCCAAAGGAACTGCACACTGTATGTTTTGCCGTTTAATGTCTATGTCTGGACCGCTGCGTAAAAAGGAGGGTTTCTGCCCCGCTGCTTTCTTGTTCCAGTATTGCTTTTCAACCCAACGGTATACTGTTTTTCTCAGACGCGGAGGGATACTGACTTGTTGTGAAAAGTAACTTACAATTCTACACGTGGTATACGCTCAGTATATCACGGCTAAGAACCAATCAGATTGCTTGATTTGACTTGTCCGTTTTATAATAGATCAATAATTTCTAAATTGCAGCCAGATTAAGGCGAGACACGGCAGACAAAAACAGCGTTTTTCAAGTACTGGTCAATTTTGATTCTATAACATGTTTTCTTTCAGGCTTTTGGAAGGAAAACGTACAAAATAAGGTGTTTATTTTTACTATAGTTTGTCTGTTTGCGTCTGAAGATTTCTCCTAAATTCAACAAAAGTTAGCATTCTAACGTAACAAAGTACTGCGACCGCTGTGTGCACCATGTGATCAGAGATATCGCTGGAAAGCTCCGTCACTCCTGCACAATCTCATCTGATCCAAATAAGGTCATTTCCTTTGTATCAGCAACCAATCGTGAAAGCACAAAGGGGTCTTAAACCAAGAAACGAAATCTCATTGGCTGGTGTCAATTTCTGACAACGTGATGCGTCACGTGGTGTGCTAAAACACTTCCTGGTTAGCTTTCCGCTAGAAATTGAAATCTCAATTTATCTGTGTCTGTCCCTGCAGCTCTCTCTGTCCTTAGCTCATTTGGTGCTGTATCCGGTTATAAACTCAATTTAAGTAAAACCGAATTGTTCCCTTTAAATAGAGCGGCGCGTGAGTTCCCTCTACATAGTCTACCATTTAAAATTGCACTACACAGCTTCACTTACCTCGGGATCCAGGTGACCGATACATTTAAAGATCTTTATAAAGCTAATTTTACCCCCCTTTTGTCCCGCGTACAGGAAGACTTCGACCGCTGGTCAGTGTTACATCTGTCTCTGGTTGCCCGAATTAACTCTATAAAGATGAATATACTCCCCAAATTTCTATATTTATTTCAATGTGTGCCCATTTTCCTCACTCAAACTTTTTTCAGAGAGATACCACAGCTCCTTCAGTGAGGCTGCTGCTCCACGGTGTTTCAGAGAGATACCACAGCTCCTTCAGTGAGGCTGCTGCTCCACGGTGTTTCAGAGAGATACCACAGCTCCTTCAGTGAGGCTGCTGCTCCACGGTGTTTCAGAGAGAGATACCACAGCTCCTTCAGTGAGGCTGCTGCTCCACGGTGTTTCAGAGAGATACCACAGCTCCTTCAGTGAGGCTGCTGCTCCACGGTGTTTCAGAGAGATACCACAGCTCCTTCAGTGAGGCTGCTGCTCCACGGTGTTTCAGAGAGAGATACCACAGCTCCTTCAGTGAGGCTGCTGCTCCACGGTGTTTCACGAAGAGATACCACAGCTCCTTCAGTGAGGCTGCTGCTCCACGGTGTTTCAGAGATACCACAGCTCCTTCAGTGAGGCTGCTGCTCCACGGTGTTTCACGAAGAGATACCACAGCTCCGGTATGCACCGGAACGGATTGACGGTATTCTTATTATTTGATGTACGTATTTATACATTTTAATTTCTAGTTGTTATATTTGTTCATACATTTTGGTAATTTTCTTTTATGTCACCTATTCATATTTGATTAGAAATAATAATAATAATATATTTTATTTCTATAGCGCTTTTCTTGAACCCAAAGACGCTTTACATTTTCGAGGGAGGGTAAAAAAAACAAAGCCAAAAAGAAACAGAAAAGCAGTCAGGAGGAAGTTGATTGAGAGGGGGGGGGGGGCTTATGGATACAGTCAATCAATCAATCAATGTTTATTTATAGCCCAATATCACAAATGTTACATTTGTCTCAGTGGTCTTCACAGTGTGTACAGAATATCAGTATGACAACACGACACCCTCTGTCCTTAGACCCTCACATCGTCCGAAGAAAACCCACAGTTTAAAGGGAAAATGGGAGAAACATCAGGGAGAGCAACAGAGGAGGGATCCCTTTCCCAGGACGGACAGACTGCAATAGATGCCGTGTGTAAATTGAAAAGATAATACATGTGCAACATAAGTAGTCCATATGTTTGGAAATGCATGTGTGTATAATAGGAAGATGAATCCACGAGGATATCCATCCAGGACCGATGATCCAGGACCACAGCCACGACTCAAGATCCAGCGCTCGCGATCCAGGACCGCAGGATCATCCATGACTCCGGATCCCGGCGTATATAGACACCAAAAGAAAGACATTTGGGGAAGCTGGGTTAATGGAACATGACAGGACACAGGTACAGACAGAGAGAAGGAAGAAGGAAGATGTCCCCATGAGAGGACACAGGTACAGACAGAGAGAAGTAAGATGTCCCCCGACAAACTAAGCCTATATCAGCAAAACTAGGGGCTGAATCTAATCAGCCCTAACTATACGCTTTATCAAAAAGGAAGGTCTTAAGCGCACTCTTAAAAACGGATAGGGTGTCTGCCGCCCGAACACAAACTGGAAGCTGATTCCACAAATGTGGAGCTTGATAAGAAAAGGCTCTGGCTCCCATTATACTTTTAGAGACTCTAGGAACAACCAACAACCCTGCATTCTTGGAACGCAATGCCCTAGTAGGCCAGTAGGGTATAATGAGTTCTTTAAGGTAAGATGGCGCCTGCCCATTAAGGGCTTTGTAGGCGAGAAGAAGAATTTTAAATTATATCCTGTGTTCTATAGGGAGCCAGTGTAAGGCAGCCAGAACAGGAGTAATGTGGTCCCTTTTCCTAACTCTGGTTAGTACACGAGCTGCAGCATTTTGAATCAGCTGAAGCGACTTGACTGACTTCTTGGTACTCCCTGATAATAAAGAGTTATAATAATCCAGCCTTGAAGTAACAAATGCATGGACTAGTGTCTCTGCATCGTTTTGAGGCAAGATATGCCTGATGTTTGCAATGTTACGTAGATGGAAGTAGGTGGTCCTTGAAATTGATTTTATGTGGGCGTTAAAGGATAAATCCTGATCAAATATAACACCAAGATTCCTTACAGTCTCACTGGAGGCCAAATGAATGCCATCCATAGTTAGTATGTCTTTAGATAATTTGTTTCGTAGATTCTTCGGGCCAAGTACAATAACTTCAGTTTTGGTCGTGTTTAACATCAAAAAGTTTAAGGTCATCCACGTTTTTAAGTCCTTAAATTTTTTATTTAGATGATTAATTTCATCAGGCTTGATTGATAAATATAGTTGAGTATCATCCGCATAACAGTGAAAGTTTACAGAATGATTTCTTATAATATTGCCTAACGGAAGCAAATATCATGTGAACAAAATAGGTCCGAGCACTGAGCCCTGTGGCACTCCATGGCTAACTTTGGTTTGCGTGGAAGATTCATCGTTAACACGTACAAACTGAGAGCGTTCAGACAGATAGGACCTAAACCAGCCTAAAGCAGTTCCCTGTATGCCCACTAAGTGCTCTAGTCTTTGCAATAGGATATCATGGTCGATAGTATCAAATGCAGCACTGAGATCGAGCAGAACAAGAATAGAGACAAGTCCCTTGTCTGAGGCTATTAGAATGTCCTTTGTGACTTTAACCAGAGCTGTCTCTGTGCTATGATGTGTTCTAAAGCCAGACTGAAACTCTTCAGATAAATCATTGTTTTTTAAGTAATCACACAACTGTTTTGCGACCGCTTTCTCAAGAATCTTTGAGAAATAGAAATAGGTCTATAGTTGGCTAAAACCTCTGGATCGAGGTTGTGCTTTTTAAGAAGTGGTTTCATCACTGCTGCTTTGAATGATTGTGGAACATAGCCTGATAATAAAGACATATTCATAATATTTAATAAAGAAGTGCTAATTAATGGAAACACTTCCTTCAACAGCTTAGTTGGCTGACAGAAACCAACAGAATCTAATATAGAGTTAAATGCAACAGTAAGGCTATTTTTATCATTGTCAACATGAATATTAAAGTCACCTACGATAATTACTTTATCTCTTTTAAGAACCAAAGTTGATAAGAATTCTGAATAAGGACCTGGTGCACTGTAACAAATAAGATTGGCTGCAAAGTTTTCCAGGTCGGATGCGTAAGACTAAAAACGAGGCTTTCAAAGGAGGTATAATTTAATTTTGGTTTAGTATTGATAAGTAAACTTGAGTCAAAGATGGCTGCAACTCCACCTCCTCGGCCCGTGCCTCGAGCAATATGAGTACAGAGTTGAAGAGGTGGGTTAGAAGTTAGAAATAGAAGTGGGGAGGACGGAGACGGGACCCTCTTGGGGATGGCCCATGGGGACGTGGAGCCGAGAAGGAGGCCTAGAAAATGTTTCCCGCTCTCAGGTATGATTGTGGTGATCAACTGAATATGGGCCGCACTGTTTCTCCTGATGTGCAGCAAATGCTTCTGTCTACATGGATCTTTGTGTGGGGCAATCAAACAGTGTTGGGATCAGCTGTCTCTGCGGCAGCTCAGCAGCCTCTTCACATGCGTGAACACCTCCTTTAACTTCAGTCCGTACACCACGGGGTTCAGTACAGTAGGTAGTAGAATCAGCATGGAGGTGATGAGAGTGGAGTCAGATTCTATGTTGCTCTGCAGGTGGCGAAGCATCAGATCTAAGCAGACGCTGATGGAATAGTTAAAGAAGACGAGCAGGTGAGGAAGACAGGTTTGTAGAGCTTTGCTGCTGAAGCTACGTGAGCGCCGCAGGCAGATGAAGAGGATCCTAGCGTAGGAGAAGAGAATGAAGGCTGCAGGCAGGAAGACTGTGGCTGTGACGATCAGCAGAATGAAAAGTCCACTCAGCTGCGCTTCAGCACCAGCGCAGCTCAGGCTCACAAGGCTGTAGATGTCGCAGTAGGCCCTGTCGAGCTGCGCCCTGCAGAGCGGTAAGCGGCTAACCAGCAGCGTTGTGACTCCCCCTAAAATAGCAGGCAGCATCCAGCAGAGAAGCAGCATCAGCACCACCTTGGCAGGAGTTACCAGCACAGCGTAGTGCATCGGGTGGCAGATGGACAGGTAGCGGTCAAAGGCCATGGCCGACAACAGCATGAAGCTAGCTCCACCAAGAGAGGAAACAAAGAAACCCTGGCACAGACACAAAGTCCGGGACACCTGCACCAAGCCGGCGCCGGACAGCAACAGATCAGACAGAAGTTTAGGATAAATCAGTGTGCTGCCTGTGAGAGAGTTCAGCAGAAATGATGCCACGAAGGCAAACATGGGCCGGTGAAGAGCTCGCTGCGAACAGATGATATAAATCACCAGAGAGTCACTGAACAACAGGAAGAGGTACAGCAACAAAAACACGAAGAATAAGAGCGAGCTGTGGCCAGACATCGAGGAGAAACCGACCAGCGTCAGGGACGAGGTCACGTTAAACCCTGCTGACGTCATGAGGAGACCCCACCAAACAACACGCTGTGACCTCAGGTCAACAACAACAACAGAGCTAACCAACCTGTTAACATCTAAATAAAGGATATAACATTAGTTTATATCACATTGACATATACAGTAGTAATAAGGAAACTGGAATATATAGAACACACATTTATTTAACATTCATATTTAACACGTGTATTCATAGAATATGAATTCACAGTTAATTAATCAGATACTAAAATATCTGCTTTGACATTAATGTATAGGTCAATGATAAATATCTATCACGAATCAGAAACAGGCAAAAGCATCATCGCAATGAACACGAAAAATGAGAAACATGACATTAATATATGTGAAATTAGTCATAAACCAGCAGAACAATCATCACAAGGAACACGAAACATGAGGAGAAACGGACCTGAATCCACCTGTTAAAATATTAATACATAACATTATGCATCACCACAGTGAACCATTCAATGTACGTGAACACGAAACGTGAGAAACATGAGAAAGAGACCTGACTCCACCTGTTTCAACAATTGTGTTAATACATACACAGAACATTAATAGTTATAAGATTCATTTAAAGAATGTTAATATATGATTAATCATGAAAACAGAGAAACATAATCTCAGTAAACATGAGGAGAAACTGACCTGAATCCAGCTAGTTAAACATTAATGTGAATATATAACAATAATGTAAGAAACATTTATACATATGACTTTAAAATAACATTTATAAGTGAGATATTAAACTAAGATTAGCACAAGGAACACGAAACGTGAGGAGAGACTGACCTGAATCCACCTGTTTAAACATTAACTTCAATTTATATAACATTAATATATACAGAATTAATATAAAGTACATATTTAGTTTCATAATGAATCAGGAAAAGGCAGAAAGATTATTACCGTGAACACGAAACATGAGGAGAAACTAACCTGAATCCAGCTGTTGAAACATTTATGTTAATACATACACACAACATTAATAGTTATAACATTCATTTAAAGAATGTTATTATGATTAATCATGAAAACAGAGAAACATAATCTCAGTAAACATGAGGAGAAACTGACCTGAATCCACCTGGTTAAATATTAATGTAAGAAACATTTATACATAAGACTTCAAAATAACATTTATAAGTGAGATATTAAACTAAGATTAGCACAAGGAACATGAAACGTGAGGAGAAACTGACCTGAATCCACCTGTTTAAAAATTAACTTCAATTTATATAACATTAATATATACAGCATTAATATAAAGTACATATTTAGGTTAATAATGAATCAGGAAAAGGCAGAAAGATTATTACCGTGAACACGAAACATGAGGAGAAACGGACCTGAATCCAGCCGGTGAAACATTTATGTTAATACATACACACAACATTAATAGTTATAACATTCATTTAAAGAATGTTAATATATGATTAATCATGAAAACAGAGAAACATAATCTCAGTGAACAAGAGGAGAAGCTGACCTGAGACCAGCTGGTGAAACATTAATGTAGATATGATGAAGCACGTACAGAATCTCAGTGAACATGAGGAGAAACTGACCTGAGACCAGCTGGTGAAACATTAATGTAGATATGATGAAGCACGTACAGACAGAGACAGCATCTCAGTGAACATGAGGAGAAACTGACCTGAGACCAGCTGGTGAAACATTAATGTAGATATGATGAAGCACGTACAGACAGAGACAGCATCTCAGTGAACATGAGGAGAAACTGACCTGAGTCCAGCTGGTGAAACATTAATGTAGATATGATGAAGCACGTACAGACAGAGGCAGCATCTCAGTGAACATGAGGAGAAACTGACCTGAGACCAGCTGGTGAAACATTAATGTAGATATGATGAAGCACGTACAGACAGAGGCAGCATCTCAGTGAACAAGAAGCTGTGAAGCTGCTTTTATCACCATCCTTCTTCCTCCGTGGAGATCATTGTATATTCATTAAAGGTCATCTGCCAATCACAAATATCTTGTTGTTTGGAATGGCAGGTTCTGAGAAGGCAATGTCAAGTTAATGTAAAACAGACATAAACATCTTCAAATAGTAAAAACTACTCATATGCTAAAACCTCTCGTTCTTAACACAGACTATATTCAGGGTCGATATGGGTTGAACTGAGATTCCCACACACACACTTTAAGATGTTCTGATACGCCCGACCGATACAAAGCACGGCTTTGAAGGAAAGGATGAAGTCACTAATCATGTAGTTGCTTTGAACTGTTCTTTGGTAAGTGTGCAGAGCAATGTTGATTTAAAGGTTGAATATTTGTGTATATATTAATGATTAATGTAAATTAATTCCAGTTAAATGTAACTATTAGGAAGACGGTTCTGTTTGTAATTCTTTCTGTTTTCATTGTGTTATTTGGTGGCATCAATGTGTGCATGTGATACAGGAGCAGTGTCTTTCGGGCCTCGTAGCCCTTAAGGTCAGAATAAAGAGATCCTCGACCACGCACCGCATAGAAAGGATCAACCTGTCTGGGAATGGATGCAAAACATCTGTTGTCTCATTATCATCTATTTGCTGAGGTTTGGTTTTGAGTCCAAACGTGTTAAAGCAGGAACACGTGCAGCGCTGTGGGCCGCTGGTTAGCATCTGTTCCCTTCATGAGCACATCCAGTGTGACTGACATCCAATTAACATTCATGGCAGAGCACACATTTAATTAACCAGAAAAAACCCAATCTTTCACTTATTCGGGATGGACATGATCCTCAGAGACGTTTAATTATATTTCAATCATCCGTCTTTCTTGGTCATTGTGCAATATTACTCATTATGAATAAAACACACCAGGACACAGCTCTTCGGGTCCCGCGGGAAAATACCCGTTGTGTCCTCGTTACGGCCTCTAATGTAATCTGACTGGCAGCTCAACGCCCTCTCTCAATCACTGTGCTGGACAAAGACGACAACTCCACTCATTTAATAAGCTTTTTACTTTAGAAATCATTAAGGTGTGTTAATATGTGGAGATTATCCTGCTGAACTAAACGTATAAGAATCATAAACATTTGTTTAAAGAGCAACTTGCAGGTTAGAGACCCCAGTGAATAAAGAGAGACAGCAAGCGCATTTCGTGGCATCTGCAGGCAGTGGCAAGTACTTCCGGCATATGCCACAACTTACCGAGGCATCTGCCGCTGCTCAACGGGAGTTGCCACAAGATGCCAGAGTAAGAGAAGGTTTACTGTAGCTGCCACTCGCCTTCCGTGGCCAATGCTGCTATTTAAACCCGTATTTATCGTGTAAAATGTCGCTGTTTATGCATGACTTTATCGAACTGATCTGTACACAGGACTGATGATCTGTACACAGGGTTGGGTTGAAACGGAATACATGGAACGGCGTTACGTAATCAGAGTATAAAAATCAAGTAGCCTAACTGTATTCAGCTCGCGTTACATTTGATTGAATCTGATTACAGTTACTTTCGTAAACCTGAAGTGAATACATTTTGGAATACTTATTGGAATTATTGGTGGAAAAGTTTCCTCACAAAATGTAATATTCATTACCGGCAGAGCTGTGTGCACAGTGCAGCAGCATGTCTGAGAGGCCCCGCCCCCGCACGCAGTGAGAGAGAGATCTTTTTAAAAATATATTGAAAGTTAGAAACGGAGATGGTTCGATAAAAGTGCAAGATAATGTTTATGTAGCATTTCTTTATTGTCGAAATGATGACATTTCATAACGGGATAAAATCAAAGTGAATGGCCTGCTGCTGCTGAAGGCATGGGGCAAATATAACTGTCCTTTGCCTAATTTATAAAGTAAACCTTAGCATCTCACTAGCAGTGGCAACTGCAATCAGTTACAGCTGCCCTAAGTCTGTAGCCAAGTCTAATAACACCAGTGTACACGTTGCTGTGACCATACAGATATTTATTTGTTAATTATTTGTCTTTACTAGTAATAATACACCTGGTTTATCGTAGCAAGCAGTGGAAACTACCCTCAAGAAGCGACAATTGCCAAGGGCGTTGCAACCCTCACTCGCCAATATTTCATCATAAATATAGCACGTTTGTTTATTTTAGCAAACCATGCTCCAAGTAAAATTGAATAGAAATGATGATGTATAATCTTTTTGAAAATTAGAGATCGCACATCAGTCCTGTGTACAGATCAGTTCGATAAAGTCATGCCTAACCAACAACATTTTACACGATAAATACGGGTTTAAATAGCAGCATTTGCCACAGAAGGCGAGTGGCAGCTACAGTAAAGCTTCTCTTACTCTGCCATCTTGTGGCAACTCCCGTTGAGTAGCGGCAAGATGTGGCCTCTGTGGCAGATGCCGGAAGTACTTGCCACTGCCTGCAGATGCCACGAAATGAGCCAGGCCCTACTGTGATAATAAATGTGTAGGAAAATGATGGATACACTAGATTTTCCAAAAAATATACTCCACAGTGACTTCTGGCGACATTTTTACTTCCGCATAAAAAAAGACCACCCGCGTGACCTCCCGCGTGTGACGTCACATCAGGGAGAGCGGACGGTCTAACGTATGAATAAACATGGATCACAATAGAAGTTTTGACACGGAAGAGGTTGGAAATGTATATTTGAATGCATATGACGGACCACAACCATATAATTCTGAGACTGCTAGGCGTCTACGAGACCAGGAGCAGCCAAGGATTAGAAGAAATAACGGCCATCGGAGAGAAAGGTAGCAGTGGTGGCTCAAAACCTGCAAGTTGCTCTTTAACAAACTTGGTGCGTAGGTGCTGACTTGTCTATTAAAAGTATTTTTGATACACTTTCAATTGTGCTTACAGCCAATTATTTTTACTGTACAACATGACCGGAGAGATTTATATTCTACCATTTTTACAGTCAAATACCGGCTAACAGAAACACTGAGTATTGAAGAAAACTGTGACGCTCCTCTCGCTCCCAGGAGAGAAACTTAAAATAAAGTGGAGTCTCTGAGAAGGTTCAAACGGGTACTTTAATTAAGTAACGTGGTCATGGGACAAGCAGAAGGTAAAGAAGAGACAAATGCCGGTGTTGTCTCGGTGGTGGCAGCTGCGAAGAAGGAAGGGCAGAGTTGTGCTCACCCGCCGCCTTATATCCTCTCTCGTGCTGAAGAAGGGGGCCCCGCCTTAGTCTTCAATGTCCGAGATCGCGTTAAACAGAGGATTTAGACATTTTACATTCATTGCTTACATCCACACGCCTTTTCTCCTCCTTATCGCTTTCATAACTTTTTATTTATTGCATTTAACGGCTGTAATTCATTACTTTAATAATACTGGAAATACTTTACGGCAGTTATCATTTACGGTAGTTCCGGATGTTGTCATACCAACTCACGTCTGTAAACAAAACGTATTAAAATAACTGTACCTTCATTTAAAAAACCCTCCTGTTGTCTTCGTTTCCCCTTACTTTGGTGTTCGCGGTCAAATGTGACCGGTCCTGTTTTAACTATTACATTAGCACAAAAACCATTAATCATCACCAAATTTCATTTAACACCCTTTCAAACTGTAAATATTGTATCAGACTACTTGTATACATGAAAAACTGCAGTAAATATACAAATAATAGACACTGAACATGTATTGCGTGTGCCAGGTGTGATTCACATGGGGGGATGGGCACATAAGAGCGGGAAATGTGTCAAATTGTTCTGTGTGTTTGTGAGTGCCAGGTGTGATTCACATGGGGGGATGGGCACATAAGGAGGGGGGGAACACGTCTAGAGTATGGGTGTGTGTGTGGGTGTTTTATCTGATCCGGATGGTTACTCGTTCCTTTTCTTTATGGCGGCATTTTTGAGCGGTAACACCATGGGTGTTACAAAGTTGACTAAATCATCCAAAATGCAATGAAAAGTGGTGATCAGCAATTGTATATGTTCAAACGTCTACTGTGAAGGATATCATAAAGCCTTAATGCACTCGAATGTAAAACAAAATAATTATGATTGATGGAAGTAGTAAATCGGTCAGCTTTGACCCGAAGACAACAGGAGGGTTAATATTCAGCAATAGTAATATCTCGATGTCTATAGATGTAGTGTTAAAGTCAGTCGGCTTTGGTGTGCAATACTCTTTAGTTTAAACTAAATTATGCCATAAAACATTGATTTTAATTTCTAACAGTATTTGAATATAGAAACCACCCCACATGTATAGCTTTGTGTGGTGCAGGGTTCACGAGAGGATCCGCAATCGCACTTTGTTGCGTAGCTTCAGTGTCGTAGCCGAGATGCTGTTGATGGTGAGATGTGTCTGCCGTTTACTCTCAACTGTTTGACCGGTATGATGCACCATCCAGTACTGAGAGTGCATTTTAACATACTACATATTGGCCCTCATGCTCCCAGACAGTACACGTACATACAAAAGTACTGAGATGTCACTCACATAAAGTGAGAAGCCTGCAGGGCAGAGGTCAGGGCGGTAAAACATCCTGCAGATGATGAAATGATGTTTGTGGTTAATGAGCTGCAGCGTGGACTCTGTGGACTAACGAGCTCCGGCCTTAATGAGAGCTGTTAACGAGCTGCTCTCAGGTGACCTCATCAACACACTGACCTGTTTGCTTCCTTACATTGTGCTGCTGTAATCACCCAGAGGCTAAACCTGCACAAACAAGACAAAGCAATAATCAAAGCAAATTAAAGAGTCAATATGTAAAGAAAATAACGTCAAAGCTATTTTTTGGTGCTATTTATTGTCATTTTAAAATACTTTTTATCAAAACACACTGAAGGAAATGGTCAGCTTGGGTTCATAGGGGCAGAATAATCCACTTGAGGTGCTCCAGTGAGTGTTAGTGCGGCACATAACGGGCCCAAGCTGTAAATATAATGATCATCAATAGACACAAAAAGGATAAGTGCCAAACCAACACAAGAGAAGCAAAACGGCACCTAGACCTCCAACAGCTTGAAATAAGGACATCTATACAGGGCTCGAGCTTAAGGTCGTCCCGGAGCCAAAAAAAATAGGGTCGGGGAGGATAAAAAAAAATGTTGGGACGAGAGTTAAAATAAAAATACCCTGCTAACTCTACTACGAACGGCGATGAAAAGGAAACTGACTGCAAGTTGTGTAGCACACAGTTATTAAACCTCCTTGTCAACATAAACACACACGCACAAAACATTAGCAACCCTCGACACACACACACACACACACACACACACACCACACACACACACCACACACACACACACACACACCACACCACACACACACACACACACACACACACACACACACACACAGTACGTATAGCGAGCACCAGCGGCCCGCACATTTCTGGCCCGTGAATAATGAGAACTCTCCATCGCATTCAGTCCTTAGCAATATGCTGCGCCTCTCCCCATGTAGGGATGGGTACCGAGCCCCGGTATCAAACGGGCCCCGGGCCGGAATTAGGAAAGAACGTGGTACCGTTAAGCTCCGACGTTATGGTACTGAAGACATTTAAAAAATATACGTCTTCTGTATTATTGCTACATAAACATTATATCGCAGTTTTATTTTCGCCAACTCCGTTTCTAATACGCAAAAAGACTACAACATGCGTCTGATGTATTTTCGATCTTTCCAATCCAGATGAGAGAGATCTCTCTCCCGTCTGTGTGCGAGGGGGCGGGCCGTTTGTAAAGGTCTCCTGACTGTGTTACTGTAAGAAATTAAAATCAATGTTTAATGATGTAATATAGTTTTAAACATACAGTAATTTTAAAACTATTTTATTCTGAATACAGTTCCGGTTAAAGTTTACTTTGAAAAGCTGTATTGAGAGACGACAACAATGACGACTTCCGGTTTCACGTTAAAAATGCATTAACCCTCGTGTTGTCCCCGATCCCCTACAACGCCCCGTGTCCTCCCTTTTCACCGGTCAAACTGCGAAACCGCACCGCGCTCAACGATCGCCCGCGCGAGGGGCAACCCGCGGGGCTGTAGGCCGAGCGCGCAGCTTTTGCAGACGTATCTGCCGCTTCCGCAGCACACCGCGTGCGTCTTACGGTCCTTTTTGGACGGGCAGATCTGACACCCTCTTGCTCGCCTGGGCACGGGCCGGGACGCGGAGGAGGAGGAGAACGGGGAGTCCGTGCGCGGGGAGTCCTTGCGCGCAGAGTCCGTGCCTGCGTCACCGTTACCACCTTCTCCGCCGCCGTCCACAGCTGGCACGTTCGCGAGCTCCTTCCGCGCGGACGGCTTTCACGACCGCGGCCGAGGTGCGAGGGAGACGCTTCCTCCTCTCGATGAACGGAGCCACCAGCGCTTGCCCAGCCCGCTCCAGGAACACCCTCCTCTTGTTGCGCTTTCCCGGGCATCCACCCGGGGTTTGAGCTCTCGCCACACGACAAAGGCGTTGTAGCAGGACACGTCCAGGATGTTGTGGAAGACCACCAGGGGCCAGCGCGCGGTCATCCTCCTGCAGCTGCAGGCGCCGATCACCTTGTCCCAGGTTTTCCACGTTGCGGTTGTAGTCGGCGCGCTCGCTGATCTCGGGGGGCCCCGTGTGCCGCGTGCTCAAGAGAAACCACGTTCCTGCCCTTCTAGGGCTAGATGGGACGGGGTGGCGGCGAAGGAGGGAGGAGGGTCGCCTGACCCGGGGTTGGCCGCGGTGCTGCTGCTGCTCGGCGAGGAGGAGGAGGGTCGCTCGGGAACCCGTGGGAGGGAAGCTGCGGGGGAGAGCTAGCTAGACGGACGGGCGGCGAAGGAGGGAGGAGGTTCGCTCGGACCCGGGGGCTGCGGAGGAAGCTGCGGGGAGAGCTAGCCAGACGGGGACGGAGGTGGCGTGGGAGGAGGGGTCGCTCTGACCCGGGGGTCGCTCGGACCCGTGGGGCGAGGGAAGCTGCGGAGAGCCAGGCTAGACGGGGTGGTGGTGGATGCGGCGGTGGTGCTGGTGGCGGTGAAGGAGGGAGGAGGGTCGCTCGGACCTGTGGGGCTGCGGAGGGAAGCTGCGGAGAGCCAGGCTAGACGGGGTGGTGGTGGATGCGGCGGTGGTGCTGGTGGCGGTGAAGGAGGGAGGAGGGTCGCTCGGACCCGGAGGGCGGCGGGGAGGCGGAGGGTTAGAAGGGACTGGAGGCTGAGGACGAAGGGTGGGTCGCTCGGACCCAGAGGGCTGCGGACCGGTTGGCGAAGGATGATGGGGGAGGAGGACGAGGAGAACGAGGAAGAGCAGGATTAGGAGGGTCGCTCGGACCCCGAGGGCTGCGGAGGGGCGACGTGGAGAGCTACGCTACACGGAGGGTCCCCCTGACCCGAGGGACAACGGGATGGTTAAACAAATGTTTATGATTCTTATACGTTTAGTTCAGCGGGATAATCTCCTCATATTAACACCTCAATAACACCTCGAATACAGCTGGGCTGAGGCGGTCCTCCAAATGTTCGTGTTTTTAGAAAGCTAATGTAAGCTAGCTATTGAACGTTTGATAGGGAACATTAGTAAGGGAAAGTTCCCCCTTATGGCACACCACCATGGGATGGTTCCTAATATTGACACACTGCAGCCTGTTCTCTGGGTAACAGTTAGTGACTCTCCTCCTATTTTTAAAACACTTTCCCCCACATTCAGAAGACTTTCCCCCAGGTTTAAAGCACTTTCCTGGGTTAGAAAGTGAGGTGCTGCAGCTTGCTTCTCACTAAAATGATTTTATAATCATTACT